>NC_056740.1:531998217-532075717 GCF_019279795.1 Protopterus annectens | reverse complement strand
TTCACCACTGAAACAAACACTGTTAATTCTTGGAAATTTCAACTACCATCTGTAAACCAAAAAAGCTAAACTACTACAAATATGCACAATTAATCCTACATTTCATTAATATAAACTCTCTAGACCAGACAGAGTTCTCCCCTACGGGGTTCAAATTTACTGGACTTCATCATCAAGAACATGGCACCATACTTACCCAGTCACTGATCAAATCTGACCATAGTTCATTGTTTTTATCATTATAACCAAATTCTAAATGCCCACAAACCATACTATCTTTAGAGATTTCTCTAAGACAACCTTACTACAGCTGGCTGCTGATCTGAGGAGGTTTAACAGCCCCCCCCACCCCAGTACACTGCAGCCAGTTGATCCAGATCTGACATAAACGCAGAGCAAACTTTGAGCCAACTCATGTAGTAGAACTGTGCTAAAAGAAGCTACATAATTGGTAGCCTTTCTCTGTCCACTCTTGCCCCAGTAATGTTGAACAAACTGTCCAGTAGACCAAGAGTGGGGTAAAAAAAAAGGATTTGAGGACTAAGTCCTTGTTAGCAGACAGAACAACCACATAACACAGAAAAATGTCAGTAAACAAACATATACAGACAGACAAATAATATAACTTCCTAGTCCAAAGCAAGTAAGTAATGGACTCTACATGTCCTTGCACTCCTCTAAAAACAGCAGTGTCATTAGCAGCCTACCCACTCTCAATGCAAACAACTCCATAAAACAACAATATACAGCACATACTTAACAAGCCAAACAGTGTCGTAAAACTACAGTGTTCTACAAACTTATCAATCCAAACAACACAGTAAGACAACAGTGTGCTGTACAAATGTATTAGTCCAAACAACACAGTAATACAACAGTGTGCTGTACAAACGTATTAGTCCAAACAACACAGTAATACAACAGTGTGCTGTACAAACGTATTAGTCCAAACAACACAGTAATACAACAGTGTGCTGTACAAACGTATTAGTCCAAATAACACAGTAAGACAACAGTGTGCTGTACAAATGTATTAGTCCAAACAACACAGTAATACAACAGTGTGCTGTACAAACGTATTAGTCCAAACAACACAGTAATACAACAGTGTGCTGTACAAACGTATTAGTCCAAACAACACAGTAAGATAACAGTGTGCTGTACAAATGTATTAGTCCAAACAACACAGTAATACAACATTGTGCTGTACAAACTTATTAGCTGCTTACATGCTGTACAGAAATTCCCACTTCCTCTCCCCCTCAACAAGACAGACCCTCGCCACTACCTTCTTACTACCTTCTCTAATGTACAATGTTCCCTTTCTAACCAGCCTATCTTCCTTCATCTCTTCTAAACTAGAATCCTGTCACAATAAAATCTCAGAGTTTGCCACCACTTCCAAATACTCCACTCACCACTGTAAACCTCTCCACCAACTGCAATGGCTAGAACTCCCAAGCTACTTTCACTAACTCCAACTCATCACCACTCACAAGCTTATTTTCAAACCAACAACTCTAAGATCTACCCACCAAAATCTAATCTCTGTTTATAAACCGAACCTTTCCACTGCTCATCTTCTCCTATCCTTTTCCGTCGCCAAAAAATGGAATTCTCTCCCTCCATTTCTAAGAATTTCTGAGAACTCTGAACACTTCAAAACCCAGCTGCATTCTTATTTCTGCCAAAAATGGAAATGCAATTGCACTCCACCTACCTAACCTGCTTAATATATAAATACGCAAAGTTTGTTCTTCCTTACACACTACTGATTAACCCCATGTACTGCCTTCATGCTAATGCTACCTCTATACCACTCTCAGAGGATTTAAACCTCTGTATTAATTTAACTCATGCTAATATTCATGCATAAAGAAGTCATCCATGTTAATGTTACTTCTATATCATTCTAAGATGATTTAAACCTATGAATTAATTTAACCTTGTACTACTGTTCGCAACCACTAAACATGTAAATATGCTTTACATCCTTCTCCAAGTTGCTGTTTAACTTTTGTTTAGTTTCTGCTATTTTGTATGTAAAATTTGCTTAGTTTGTTTCTGTTTCCACTATGTACGGAGCTTGCACTATGTATTATTGGAGATTTTCTCCACGGGCCTCCACTGAAAACGGGCTCTTTGAGCCCAGTGGACCTCCCCAGTCATCAAACTGGAAATAAATTAAAATGAGTCCAAACAACACTAAAACAACAGTGTACTGTACAAACTTATCAATCCAAACAGGGTCCTGCACAGATTTACAGAAATGAGGAACAGTATAAGGAAGGACCAGGGTTTTGGATTATTTTGTCAAAAAGGGATAAAAATCTTGGTTCCACAGAAAAGGTCTTCCCAAAAATATCAAATGTTCTATGTCAGTCATACAAAACTATGACCAGAAAATGTGAGCAAACTTTTCAACTGAAATGAGTGCATTGTGTTGTGGAGAAGCCCCTACCTCCTATGTGCTGGGTTCCACCTTACACACCTACTGAATATCATCACCTCAGATATCACGGTTACTTGGAAAAAAAGGCAAGCAGCCGGGTATGATTCTCTTTTTCATTAACACATTCAAAGAAAAGCAGCAGTTTTGACGTACAATGATATGAATGTTTCCAACCTGAACATGAGGAAATAGTTTACCAAGAGAATTACAGCAGTAGTTAATATGGAAATGTATTCATGAAACATTAATTAACAGATATGCTGCTATTTAATTTTGGGATTTGCATGACTACAACCCATAGCTCCCAACCAATCAGAAGTATATTTTAACAGAATCAGGGACAAACCCCGAGAAAATCAGGGACAATCAGGGACACTTTTAAAAGATTACTACTATTACCTTGACACATTAACAGAATAAGAATGCAAATTAATATACATTTTCTAAATAAAAGAAGTCTATAAATCAATTATTGCCATTATTTTTTTAAGTGTAATTGACCACCTTTCCTCCAAAAGTCACCAGTTTTAGGACGGGTTAAAAAGGCCAGAGCTAAAACTTGAGTCAAAATCAGGAATGTCCCTGAAAATCAGTGACAGTTGAGAGATATGCAACAACCCAAAGGCCAGCTTAATGTCACAATGATGGCAGTGACCCAGATTTGATCAGCTTGTTGAAGGTAAGGAAGCAGAGCTCTCAACTGTCCCTGATTTTCTTCTCAACATTTTGCTCAGTTCCTTGTAAAATCTGCAATTTAGTTGCAAAGTAATGAGGACTGATGTCAATAGAAAGTACCAGTAATTACACTAACATGATTTTTTTCATAAAATGTATTTTTACAAAAATCCACCTTTCCTAGCAGATCTTTAAATCTGTAATAAGAGGAAATAAGGTGCTCCTAATATGAGCCCTTTACATCTTTCATAATTTTGGCTTTAGCCCTGACCTGATTCTTAAGTAAAGACACTGAAAACTATGGTCAGTAGTCCTGGTGGAAGGTGTTGGCGGCCAGGCAAGCCCTCCACCAATCCCAGCTGTTGAGGGGGAAGGTTGAGAACCCCTCCTCCCACCCTGGCTCAGAGGTGGGGTGGGGTGGGGGGTGGATTGGGACAGTCCAATGAGTAGATGCCGTCTTTCAGGAGTGAGTTTAGGATTCATACTGTTTAGCATCCCTTCCTCCCAACCTTGCTGGCAACAGACGGGCAAAGTGGTAGAAAGGTACAGACATTTAATTTGTAACAAAGTATGCTATGGAAACATGCACTCTCTTCCTGCACTGCTGTTGCACATGACAAGAAGCTGGGGATGCTAAGCAGCTCATTAAAGAAATGCTCTGTGATAAAGTAATGGATTAGAAGGAATCACGCAGCTCAGTCTTCACCACTATAAGGAACAAGTACCTCAGGTCTGCAGCGGACATGTTAAAAAATGAAGAAATACCGAAATAAAAATGATCACAACTCGTCCACTTTAACTTCTTATATACCTAGTAAAGCTTTGCCTCAACAGAACTCCAAAATTTGGGCACAGAGGTTACTGTTTTTCTAGCACAGAAGTGTCAAATAGTTGACTGCATACTTGTCTGAAGCTCTAGCTAAATGATCCATAACAATGCAGATTATTGCAGGTCTACGAAAGCAAAATGCTTATTTATGCTTCTGCTAAAATCTTTCCTTTTATAATAAATATAATAATAAATGCTGCAGAAAAAAGGCAGCAACGTCAAATCAAGTCTCCAACTGGAAAAATGTTCCTATCTGAAACAAATTTTAAAGGCACTAACTGCTTCTGAACAAACCTATACAAAGTTATCATTCATGTGCTAGTTTTTGTCTGTATCATACATACTTCACAAAATGTGAGGAATGCACTTTAAAGGCCATGATGATGAACAGAGCACCACTAATGTTTGAATGCCAGTGCACCACTGAGCTTTATAGTGAACATGCTTCATTATTTTTCCTTTGTTTAATTAAAAGATTGTTTCTGTCTGATAATGAACTGGATTCAGAAACTGAGCATCAATTTGGAGAATGTTGTCTTTGAGTTACAACACCAACATTGACTATGCAAACAATTCAGAACCAGGGTTCTGAAGTCCTCATCAAAAGCTAACTTCAGTGCACTACACTAGATGCATAGTGATTTAGTTCAACCTCATTCCTTGATGTACCACTACACCTAAGCAACCTCAGGTTGCAGTGACGTCAACCTGGAACACTGAGCATATGGTTGGCAAGTGCTCTAATAAAAAAGGTTGGCCTCTGAAATTGCCTAGCCATCAGGCCAGCTGCAGTGTGATGTACACTGCATGCACAAAATTAAAGGCACAGCCCAGGTCTGTGTGTTTTACAATGGAGTGCAGAATGCCTTTCAGAAACAGAGACTCACTTCTAGATCTTGCTTCATACTCCTGCGTAACCATTCACATTATAAGCTCACTATTCCATGTTACCCTGCAAATAACATCAGCATTTAGCTGTAATTTGCAGCATGGATTGGTCTACGTATCCATCAGAAAACAGAACTACTACTAAGCCACAAAAGCGTTAGTGGCCAGACCCAAACCTTGATGCAGGGGAGACTAAGTTTATGCAGTGGAAATGAAGTGTTAGGGTCAGAGTTAGGGTTCTGGTAGACCTACACAGTTTTATTTAGCAGTGCATTGGGAGGGCTAAGTAGTTATGGAAGATCAAGTTAGTGGGAGTCCGAGAACTTGCTTTTTCAAACATTTGGCAGCGAGCAAGTGTGATATGAGCATACTGCATGAGAGCACTTGTAGTAGATCCCGGAAAAACATTGTATCGAACACACCTGACCTGCCCACTAGTATCTCATTAAGAATCTCACAGCACTGTAATTTATGTACAAATATTATTAGCTAAAAACATTACTACTGAATTCTGAAAATTCCTTTACACAGCATAAGCTATGTGATGTTAACCTGTCAATATTTTTTAAATCTGTATTTTTTAAGTACTATTTTTTGTTTGGTTTTGCTAGTTTGTCCTTCACCGCCCAAAGACATTGTATTATTACTGTTTCTCAAATGCCTTTTTCTTGTTTCTGTCCTGTGGTAGGACTCTCTGGCATGTCAGGCCTAAGTATATAGTTTCAAGAGAAAAAATATCTGGTCTCTGCACAATTAGCAATATCAATTCACTGACAAAGGTTATTCTTACATACTAAGCTACCTGCCCCTGTGGGCCATTTTAAGCCTGGCCAATTTCCTTTTCAGAGATCAGAATAAAACCTCTGTACCTTTTATGTGTGGTGTAAGGTAAACACTTTAAATATTATGCCAACCCCCAACCTAAGCAAATTATTAAGGAGATTCTAGGACCTCACATATGTACCCCTGTGCTACATCTAAGGTCTGCTTCCGGAGTAATCCAACAACTACCTTCCTACTCAATTACCTGTGATGTCACACCACAGACATGGAGCTAAAAAAAAAACTCTAGCAATGCAAATGTCACAAAAATATTTAGTTTTCACCTCAACTAATATTAAGTTTTTACTTCAACTGGATCTACTGAGATTTTAAAGGGTATGCTATTTATTTTGTTAAAATGTATCAATTCAGGCAAGTCTTGATGAAAGTAATACTTCTGGAGCTCAAATTCTTTTTTTTTAAGTTCTGCTGACCTTCCTCTCATCACATTTTAACTGCCTTACGACTATCAATATGCCAGCTGTAATTATGAAAGCCTAAACATAAACCTCTGACAAACAACTGCCTCCCAAAAGAAATTGTTTTCTTCAGGACTACAGTAATGGACATGGAGACAAAGGTGCCATGGGGAATGATCTTCTAACAATGTGTGTAAGGAAATGCAGTCCAGGAAAAGTGCTCCCCTCTCTTTACTAAGCTGCTTACAATAAAACCTCTGCAACTTGGGTGTAGACATGCTGAGAGAATTTCTGCTGGTAACCCGAGCTGAAAAATGACGCCACATACCAATTACAGCCAGTGCAAGCAAGGCTGACAGGCCCGCTATATAAGCCTCCTTTTGAGACACTTGACACTTCACAGGTAACTGCAAATGTTATGGACATTTAGCAAGTCTGTTTATCAGAATTAAATGTCCCTTTAAAACAAGCCAGTAAACCTTTAGGGGCTGCATTTATTACCTCCTTAAGTTTACAGCACTACTGGATAGATCCAGTGATTTATTCCAAACTCACTTCAAGGAACTGAATATTAACTGATGATGCAAGCACCTGGATAAAAAGGTCCTGTTAAGTGAGTTTGTAATGCTTAGCTTTTTACTATTAAATAAATAAAAACGCAAGAAAGCAGATTTTACTGACTTGTTTGTGAAATGCTTGGCTGCCGAAGAACATCTGTTGTCCGGTCTATAGCAGGTTCCAAGTCAGATCACAAAGGTCAACCAAATAAAGGAGACCCTTCCCCCCAAACGACTTCAGCAGAATCTAATCTGCATTCATAAAAGCTGGCCTTTGGTGTTAGTTCCTTCTAAAGCTTGTGGTCTAGCATTGTTAAGATAAGAAAACACTCTCATCCAAGCATAACTACTGCAGAATAGCTCTGCTTACTGTTGAAACAAATTTGTAACTTTTTCAAAAAGGTTCCAGTACCCTTAACAGTAATAAATATTATTCAAAATGACAGCCAACATTTTCTAATATAAATAATAAAAAGCAACAAAACTTTTTTTAATATACAAGACAGCAAACTTCAACAGCCACTAATGGATGTAGAATGCTAGCCACATTTTTTGCAGACATGCCAAATAAAATAATAACTTGGTAAAGAGATTTTGGTATGCAGAATGCTTTTAACCTAAACGTTTCTGAAAAATACTTCCCTTATAAATATTACCGTAAAAAATTAACTGGCATTGCAAAAACATTGTAAAAATTTCTACCTCTCCCATGCTTTTGGAAACAAAAAGTTAAATACCACCTTTTTTTTCTCTTTCTATAACAATTGGCTAACTTTAAGGTTTCTTTAAATAACAACCTGAAAGAAATGACCCCATTCTTTCTTGCATGGATGAACAACAGAAGTTCTTGCCTGGGACAGGCTGTGTGGACTCCAGAAGGGGGGGTACTGTCCCTGAAGACCTGCTCTGATAGCCTCATGAGATACAGCTCCATAGTGACACTTAAGTCCCCCACCCCCACCCCCGAACCTCTGCATTCCTAAAGAACAATCCCTGGCAGTCACGTACTTTGTGAAGCAGCTACTTGAAAGCTCTGGGCACTGAATACAGGTCATCTGCTCTTTATCATGGGGCAGACCTCATCCCCCGGCCAGTTTCTAACCTTTCAACCTTTTGCAGTCTTAATTTGCACATGAATAATGAAACTCTTAACCACTGTGTATCCTTCAGCCTTCCCTGTTCCTAACTTTAGTATCTGCCATCTCCTTGTGTTTACTCAGGCTGCAAACTATTAGATGGATTAAAGTTTTAGGCTTCAAAATGCAATGATAAGTACTATGCTTCTGAAGCCAAAAGATAATCTTCCCAGCAAAAGCTTGGGCAGTGTCAAAAAAGAACATCCTTACACCCTGCTGTCACCACTGCAATGACAAAAGTTTTCCATTTTAAAAGGATGAATACCAATTTAACACTTTTATCAAGGTCTTTAAATATGTATAGTATCTATCTTAATCGAATGCTTGATAAAGTCATTTAATCTACAACATGGTTAAACCCTGATGTCCAGGATACAACTGATGTATAATGCACACAGGTGTACAGTGGAGTCTTCACTACTTGCCTGCCTAAAACATTATATAATTAATTTTATTAGGATTTGCAAATGCAAAAAGTAATTTTGTGAAGACTATTTTACATCTGCATATATACAAACACACACACACACACACACATACATATTTATATATATATATATTTATATATAATATATATATTTTTTCCCGGTTAGGGGTCGCCACAGCGGAACTCCAGTCCGCGAATGATTGGCAGTAGAGTTTTACGTGCTGGCTTGCCGGGCCTAACACACAACCTTCAACGAAGGAACGCCCATTCACGCATGTCGCCACACAGAAGACACTCTAACTGAGAATCGAACGGGCAACGTCTAACTGTGAGGTGACAATGTTACCGCAGCACCACTATATATATATATATATATATATATATATATATATATATATATATATATATATATATATATATATACACATAAACATATGTATCTATATAGACACACACGCACACACACACACACACACACACACACACACACACACACACAGAATTACACTCAACAGACTGCAGGCTACCACAGAACAGTACATTTTTACAACTTTACAGTTCTAAGTGAGAAAATTATATTCTACAAAAAGGGAAGTTTACCAAGACCATAAAACTGAAAATATAAACCCACATCTGTTAGAGTCACTCAACATTACAGCTAAGAATAGTAAAAAACACAAATCAAGACTGATTTCTGTGACCCCCCCCCCCCCCCCCAAATCCAAGGTGAATACCAGCAAGTTATTAGACAATGTCAAAGTTGGTGTTTAAGGGAAAACTAATCCCTTACAACAGAGGACTTAAAATAGCTTTAAATAGCCTATTGAGACACCTGTTCCCATGAAATTTACCAGGGACAGCAGCTGTTTGGTGGTGGTTCAGAAGCCTAGCTAAACTAATTGATATGGCCTAACTAGACTAATATATACAGCCTAACTGGACTAATACAGAGTACCTGTACAAACAAAACATTCATAGGAAAAGAGGTTATTCACTGGTCCACTACTTGCTAGCACAGCAGAAAACTGAAAAAGTAAATACAAAACAATAAATCACTAGAATATCTAAATAATAAATCACTAAATAAATAAATAAATACATCACTAAAATATCGCACACAACAAAGGAAGAAAAACCTTTCCATACTTTTGATTTTTTGTTTATTTATTTATTTATTCACTGACATTTGATTACCGGGAAAGCGCAACTGGGTAGGAGCCCATTTTCAGTAGAGACCCAGAAAGAAAAGCTCCAAAGTACTACAAAATATTTCAGAGCAATAATTTTACAGTCTTTAAAAATAATACAAAAAGAAATACAGTTTTAAATAATTATACCAAATTAGACAATATGAAAACATTGGTTAAAAACAGACACGTTACATCACAATGACTTAATAATTAGAAAAATGTTAGCCAGTTTATAATGAAATTAAAGATAAGTTAGTATAATAGAAACATAAATTGCAATATGAAGTGAGAGAAAAGCAGGCTTATGGTATAGTTAGAAAAAAGCCAGGGGAGAGAAATTAACAAGTAAGGAAGTGAGTGAAGAAGGGAGAGTAAGAAGATGTAAGATATGTGTAGGTATTTGTTCACATTTAGGGAGCTACTTCATCCTGGGGTTGAGCAAGAACAGAGCCAGCTTTTGGCTAGGAAGTATTTCAGAATGATTTTGAAGGATGGAAGGGATGGTATTGACCTGATGGATATGGATAAGGAGTTCAAGTACAGACAATGCCCAACAAATATGATAGGTTTGTAGATAGTCAGGAGATTTTACTCACTGGATCATAATGACAGACTGGGAACATAGATGTGTAGAATGTCATTTAGTGCTGGACAAGCAGATGGATTCTGGATCATTTTACAGGTGGTAAGAAGCCGTGTATATGGTAGTTAACGGAGTAGTTCTAACCAATTCAGGCTTTCTAACATTATACGGTAGTGGGTTCTGAAAGGAGTATTTGCTGCAAATTTAGCAACTTTGTTATAGCATTGTTCATGTTTATTTTTCTGTGATGCTGAAGGTTAGTAAGGATGGGAATGTCATAAATAAGTGTTTAGGAGATAAGTAGTGTCAAGTGTAGTTTTAGTTGTTTCAGTGAGAATGTTTTTGGCTGTATAAAGCATTCCTACATTTTGATGAATTTTTCTGATGCAATTTTGTATATGCAGGCCAAATTTAAGATTATCATCTACTATCACCCCTAATAATTTGCCATGAGAAGTGACTTCAGTGGTTGTAATATCAAGACAGACAGGACTTTATTTTTTTGCATGGGAGATGGATTTGAGAAAAAAAAAGTTGTTTTTTTTTGTTTTTTTGTTTTTTTTTTAATGGTTCAGCATGAGTTGTGAGTTAAAAGGTCATGTTTCAGTTGTTGTTAAAGCTTTCTAAATATTTTCTTTTTTTTGTTTTGTTTTTTTTGTGGTGTGCCACATTGTCAGATGTGCTAATGAGTGTGGAGTCCTCAGCATACTGTATTAGAGAGGCCTGTTGTGTGGATGTTTAGAGGGTGTTGGTGAGAATGTTAAAACAGAATGTTAAACATTCAAAAAAAAAAAAAAAAGAACAAAATATGTTATCTACTCAGTGTACCTGTCATTCCAGATGCACAATTTCAATTAGCTAAAGCCCTCACAAAAAATACTGTTACAGTTACTTTCACACAAGCACTGAAACAACTATACAGGAAATATTTGGGTGCTTCATGCCTTGCTTAACATTGCTAATAGGTTTTACTAATGTATCAGTGGCCAGGAGAACACTCGCATGAAATGAAGTGGGTCATGTAAGTCATATTCTGCATACTATTACTTTTTAAACAAGTACTTTAAAAAACATGCACTTCCCCGAGGAAAAACGAGTTCATTTCTATTTATTCTTTCCCTGATAACTGCTACTTAAGGTTGTGAGGGAGATGAAGCCTATCCCCAAAGGCAATGGGTATGAAGCATGGAATGAATCCCTGTGCGGGATACCAGTCCAGTCCATCTCAGTATGCACATAAGTGCAACACATGCACACACACACTCACACAAACATACACACCTATGAAAATTACTGACAAGCATCAATTCAACTATTAGAATGTCTTAGGAGCTGGGCTAGGAAGGAGTTGGGAGCCTGTATCCCTTTTCTATTTTCTGTTCTATGAACTTGGATAATGACTGAAAAGGGTCAGGTGGCCAACTCACTTACCTGGTTATCAAACAGTAATAAATAACTAAATAAATCATCCAATCTGGAGCTAAGAGACAGGACCACAACACTGATGCACTCTATCTGCTCTTAAGGAAGCTGAGTTCTGTAATACCTGTATGGCACTGTTTTGTAAGTACATTCACTTGATTTTTTTTTCACATCAATAAACACAAAAAGACAGCATTTCAAAGTACATGTTAAATGTGACCAGTTCAATAAATAAATATTTAATAAATAAATTAAGCAACACAGATTTCACAATGCCACTTCCTAAGTACACTCCAATAACAAATTGAGACTATGAGCAAATTATACACAGGATTATATTCGGATACTAAATGGATAGATGTGGTGTTCTTTTAATAAGGTACACTTCAGGACATCCCCTGCACTGATACGAACATCATCCCATGCTTTAAATCTTATATACAGGCTAACCACAACAGCCATAAACAAGAGGTTAACTACAGCAGAACGCTATTGGCTTCCATGATCAGTGGTAAAAGTACAGTTTTTTATCGAGAAATGTAACTTAAAACATCAAAGTCCAAATGGGAAAACACAGAACACTAAAGCTTATCCTTGTTACTTGCTCACGAAAGAGATATCTGTTTGGCCAATCAAAAAACAGAATATTCAGTACAATTTGTACTCGTTCTATTACAAACTGCTAGGTCCTCTCTTTCAGAATGTTTGAACTCTAATCATATAGCGGGGAATGTGGGCATTTTAAGATTACAGTCACAGCAAAGGAATGTCTGCAAAAATGAACTGAGTTGCTGCTTTGAGTACACTCCTTTTAAGTTAACGAGCACAGTAATATGTTGTTACTTGTTGCATGATATACAAAAATCAGCACTGCAGCCCCAGCACACTTCCCACCAATGTTGTCCACCTGCCTCCACTAGGCCCATACTCTAGGAAATAATACTATGACATAATGGCATCGCAAGTGCCTCGATCAGTGCCAATAATGCTAACCTACAGATTTAAATGGTAGAGTAACAAGCAAAATGGAAACATTAAGATTAACAAAATTATTTTTCAGTGATATACACTTCCTGTCATTAGCCTAAAAAAATGCCTTCATCTTAAGTTGCTTTATTAAGGTTTCAACCTAAATCATCTGAAAGATGTTCTAAAAGCTCACACAAGTAAAAGACTCACATTTTGACATTTTTACCAAGTTCTTTTATGAATTTTACTTCTACACATGCTGTGGATTTTTTACCTTTTGGACTAGCTCCACAAACAGGTACGCAACAATAGTCTATAAAGTGCTGACTTAAGATCAGAACATTTTTATACCTGTTAAACCAAGCAAATTCAACATAGGTATTCCAGTTTTCAAAGGCCTTGCTGTATGAGGTCTCCTATGATACAATGCTAATAAACCCATTTTCAACAGCAGTATTAAAAGCCAGTGGGCCTGCTAACTAATTAACTGAAGAAATACTAATTGTAAAGGGGTGTTAAGTAATACAGCCACAGAATGGAATGCATTCAACATATTAAGGGACTGTTGGTACCCCATTTAAGCCATGTTTTACATTAAGCAAAACAGTGAATCTCTAGAACTTACTTGCTATGGCAAGACGGGCTTTCCGACTTAAAATTGCCCCGTATTTGTTTTGGGCTAGACACTGGTAAAATCCTTCATCTGTTCTGTCACCTCGTCTTACTTCCACTTCACTGATGTGCAGAGAGCTGTTTGCCAGTGTGTAGACCCGATCATTTTCTGAAATCTTTACTCCATTTTTCAGCCACAATATGGTGACGGGACCTTCACCGCGGGCCTGACAATCTAATGTCACAGAGTCCTTTCTCAAAACAGTTACATCCTGAGGCTCTCTCACGTAAAACAACTCACTAAAGCATAAAATTCCTAAGAGGAAAGAAAAATCAGTAATTAGGAAAAAAAAAAAACAGTATTTTCAGCAGCAATCAAAATTATTTGTTTACTCATTTATGTCAAAGTCTTTATTACTCAGGTAAGACTCCACAAACAAACTGACTATAGAGGAAGATCAGCAGCTTTGTACACAATACGTGGTTTTTTTAGTGTCACACAGTACATTAAGCAAAAGAAAATGGAGTCAAAATTATAATTGCAGTTACTAAGATCAAGTTTTACTTTTTGTCAATTTCTATACCACAGCAGTATCTTAACCAGGCCAAATTCACTCTACAAAACTGTAAACCATAAACTATGACTAAACATTGAAAATGCCTTTACATCACTCTCTTTATCAGTCAATACATAAAAACTTTAAAAACTAATATATATATATATATATATATATATATATATATATATATATATATATATATATATCAGTTTACTTATGTTAAATACTTTTTAAGTATACCTAGAACATGTACTATTTTCTTGCAGTCACAGCTGAGACAGTGTGATTATAAAATCACTGCATTCTTTTATGTAAAACAAATTACTTTACAATTTAATGCTACTTAAAATTTTACAGTGCTGCACATTCATTTATTTCTCTCCTGTCAGAGCCATAACTACATAACAATGCATATTCTTGTGCTTTGGTGTGCTTCATTTCAGTGTTTTAAGTACAACTGAACATGAAAATGCTACACCCTCACAACAACCTCATTAATCCCAGTGTATAACAAGTACATATACTAGGAATGTTCCAGTTCTAGGAATTAGTGCTATAAAAATGACTATGAATTGTGGGCATTTGTCGCTCTGTGCATAGAGGGATAATGGCCTGACTATGTTGCAGGTGGACAGATTTCGAATAGCAGCTCAGGTGCCTGCAGGCACTGGGGGAAGATGTGACTGAGTGGTCACTGCTGGCTCGTCCATCATAGCTGGAGAGAGGTGGCTCTGGCTCACCACATGGGTGATGCCTAGATGGAACATTAGGTGTCTAATCCAAGACCTCAGGTCTGTTGAGCCCATGTTGCTATGTGCAAGTTGCACAGAAAGCCAAGCGGAATTCAGCGTGCAGAGGCATACTTCCTCTTGGAGGGCAGCTACAGTGGTACCCAGAAGAGCCTCCACAGGGAAGAGGTGTTCTTCTGAGAGAAAGAGTAAGCCACCCTGCAGGATCAGCACACTAGCCCTCTCCCTACTTCCTGACTCTCACCATGAACATACAAGCTCATGGTTGAGCAGGAACAAATAAGTCATAAGGCTATTGCTTCACCCAGGAATTCCCAGCTCCTGTGATGGCAGAATGAATGGGTTGATTGGGAGCAGGTAGAGGGGCACTAAGTTTAGCCCTGTGCTGGAGGGAAGTGCAAAAATAAAAAAAAAAAATGGTGGGGCTTAGGGGGAAAAAGAATTGTGTGGATTGTTTACTTGGATTTACTCAAAAGTAAAAAATACACTAGCTAAAAATATTTAAGGCCACTCCCGACATTTTTCAGTTTTGGAAAGTTAACAGTCCTAGACAGCAACAGTGAAGAGCACTACTGATGGCTGTTTTACATACTATTGTATTCCAAGATGTTGTAAATGTAAGATCTCATCTGCATGTTGTCAAACTTTTAGTATGTCAGAACTTCCTTTGTTGTAGATGATCTGCTTTGTTTCTAGGTAGTAGGACTCCAAAAGAAGGAAAAAGGTTAACTTTTATGTTTTTTTCTTACCTGTTTCCCTCTAATACAAGCTTGTGCAACCCAGGCATTAGTACATATTGGGAGGGGCATATAGGATTAAGAGGCCATCCCAGTGTTGTACCTGTGATTTCCCCTCCATTCATCCACAGATTGTTTGAAGAATGCTAGGGAGCTACCTTTGGTTTAACATTCAGGAAGAGTCTATTCAAGAGAAGGAAATTTCTTTGGAAGAGGCATCTATCTCACCAGTAGGTTATGATTATGTTCCACTGGAAGCTTAGGTCTCTATCATGGGTTTTTGAGGTGTTGCATACTTTGCAAATGTGTAAGAGGTTGCACAAGACAGTATAATTTGAGGTCTTGTATGCTAGGTAGACTTCACCCTGCAGGAGTCTATATAAAACCAAAAATAGAGGCAGAATTTTAAGGTGTCCCGCAAAGGACAACTAACTTGCGTTCTTGATTTTTTTAGTGAGGAAGCACTGGGGATTTTTCAAGTTGGATCATATGTTTGGCCAGATGCATGCTAAAGGGAACATTGTATTTAATTAAATGCCTAATAAGGGAGGAGTAGATGTGGGTAATAACATCTCTGATCCGGAAGATACACATTTGGAAATTAGCTGGACTAGGCAGAAGGATTTTTTAATGACCACAAAAATATGGTGGTTAAAAGAGGGCTTATTGCTTAAGAAAGTTCCCCAGTCGCTTATAACTGTGCCAATTCTGAGAGGGATGTCTTATATGTAGAAGGTACTAGGGTGCCCATGTTCTTAGGTAAAGACAGCACTACACTTTTTTTTGCATTTTGTCTTTCCCCATGGTTTTGGCATCACATGTGTATGACAGACCCTCTTGTAGGATATGGGAGTCCTTAGCAGAGTTGACGATACCTCCAAGTTTGCAATCATCTACAAATTTGTTCATCTAGACACCACATCAGAGAAGCATCTACCAAACAGGAGCGGCCCCACAACAGAGCCTTCTTTGACCCCAACTGTAACAAGCATTTTAGTGAAGAGAGTGCCCCACTCCTGATTTGATAGATTGTGCCTGTTAGGAAGTTTGACACTCAAAGGGTTACATACAGATTTACATTAAGTTTAATTAGTTTGTCTATTATGCCTGAATGTTGAAAGGTGTAAATAGCCTTGGCCGGATTAAGATATGCTGTGTGTACCATTTTGTTCATCCACATCTTTAAAGACTTTTTCGAAGACTAGTATGTTAAGCAGGCAGGATCTACCCTTCTCAAACCCCAACTGTTCTGGGGCAAAGAACTACAAGCTGCCAATATCTCTGTTTATAAGGTCTATAATGATGCAGTCGCATTGTCTTGCAGCCATGAATGGTAAGGCTTATTGGTTTATGGTTGCCAGGATCAGTGGCAGGGTCACTCTTATTGGTACAACCACAGCTGTTCTGCATGCTTCTGGCATGAAGCTATTTTAGACGTTTCAGAGGTTGAGCAGACTCAAAAGTGGGTCACTCAAGACAGTGTTTCATACTGGCAGTGACAGATCCTGGCACATTATCAGTACGCAGCTAGTGCTTTTTTCCCCACTTCTAATAGAGATTTTATAACTTGCTCGGAGGTAGCCTCCTGGAGGGTACAACTAATATATCACTACATGGGGATAGGGGGATGATGGTGAGGGGCAAGTCAGAACTAAATTTATATGCTAGCATGTTTGCTATGTCATCAAGACTGAAGTGGGTGACATTGCTAAGTGTCAACTTGGTGCAATGCTGGGCACTGTTCCTAATGCTTCCAAGGTGGATCCAAACTCTCAGATCACACATCAGGGAAAGGGCATATTCCCAACCCCAGTAATGTAGTGATCTTGCATACCTTATCAACCACCTGCTTTGTTGACCACATACATAGTGTGCATCAACTGTACAGATGTCGACTTCAACAACATTCAACTAAATTGCTGGCTCCTATATATATATATGTATACATATACATACAGACTGTTCAATCCAGAAATACACTTCTGTGAGGAAACAAGAGCAGCGATATACATAGAGGACATCCATGCAAACTTCATATTGACCATAACCACAGACAAACCTGAACCCTAGACCTTTAGCTGGTGGCAGAAATCTTAGTCTCTAAGCCACTTTACTGGCTCGAAAACTTCATTTTAAGTCTCTGTGCTTTTCAGGTAATACAGGTTTGAAACACAAAAAGTCAATAAATACAGCAAATGATAATTAATTTATGAAAAGTGTGTCTTCATTAATACATTTCCATTATCAGTTGTGTCAGGAGGAAATCAGAGAATGGTACAACATTAGTGTTACTCAGAGATCAAGATCACCATGTCTGAGGCCAGTATTATAATTCTTTGTTTTTACTGACCAGGTTAGTACCAGCAGGCATTATCCTATTTTCAAGGGAGACCCAGGGTAGTATTTATATAAATAAGGGACATTTTGCCAAGATACCAAGGAAATTCTCCTACTTTTTATGATAACTGTCATGTGATCTGTATCTACCTGAGCTACCATTTGCTCAGGCAGACAAGATCCCAGTTTACCATCTCATCCAAAGAATAGGAGAGTTAGGAGTACAGGGCCCCAGTGAAACTGTGTCAGCACTGGGATATGAATCCAAACACCTGGTCTGGGAATAGAACCTGCAGCCTTCTAACATTATCAACATTAACAGTGAGTGTGACACCTGAAAAGTATACACAATAAATGGTAAGTTGTGGACATACAGTCAGATGACTCAGTAGCAGAGAATTAATGGTGTCTTAAGGCTGACCAACTGTTTGTCTCCCTTTCCATCTTCCACCATGACCACCACCACATACATGGCTTCCATCCTTCTTAGATCTCCTTAAATCTGTCAGTTGACCTTGACTCCAACAATTTCTATAGCATGTTATTTTCACAGCCTCACCACTCTCTCAGTACAAACGTACTTAGTTTTTAGCTATCCACCTTCCAGCTGTCAGCTCCATCCTCTTCCTCTCCTTCTATTCTTTCTAAAGGCCTTCCCCCACTTTTCCTCTAACAGTGTGAGCCTTTAGTATGCCCTACACTCCATTCTCTCCTGTAAAGTGTAGTAGATGCACACTATCTGAATCCCTCTACCTTCACCCATCTCTATCTATTCACCCCTTGTCCTCTGTTAACAGCCGACCAACACACAATCTCCACCAGCTTTGCTGCCTTTAACTGTGAAAGGCCTCCAGAACTTTATTACACCACATGTACCATTAACAGTGCCCTATAGACTAGAAATGACACTTGTTTCCCTTGAGTTCATCTTTCTTACCACACAAATCAACATCCTGCTGGCCTTTACCTCAGCCTACCTACATGAGTACTTATTGATGAAGTCCACATAAGACAATCAAGACTAGGACATTTTCATTTTTAGTTTTCTCTGACCTTATTATTTTATTTTATTTATTTATTTTATTTTACAATTGTTAACCGGGGAAGTCCGACTGGACACAGTTCCATTTTCAGAAGAGGCCCGGGGAGAAAAGCTCCACATGACAATAAGAAAACATATCGAGTATACAAGTATACATACAAACATATGTAACCAAGAATAACAATTTCTAGGTCATCTCTATAGTAAATGAAATATATTTGAACAAAAAGGAGTCACATTTTTTCAATTTTTTTTTTTGCGCTAGAAGACAGTATTAATTCAGTTCAGTTCATTTCAAAACATAACATTGGTTGAACAGGTCGATCAGTACAGTAAAGGACTTATTACTGGATAAACAAGTAAACAATGTGAAACAGGGATCACACAGTTGGACCTTAGCAGAATCCTAGCACAGTGCAGTGGTGTGGTATCTATTCATGCCAGATTTTTACTTCTTTATTTAGTATGTTAGCAAGTGAACTGACCCAAGCAAACTTCTGCAAGCCACAAACTGGGATAACGTAACAAACAAGAGCTATAACTTCTGAGCAGGTATAGGCATCAAAACAGACAGCGCTAATCAACTAGTCATTTACTCTTTACCAAAACCTATGACATTAAGGGTTCATAATGATTCAAAAGTCCTCATTTTATCAAGATCCCATGAATAGTAAACAACCCATCAACTACTCATTAAGTCATTCACCTGGACAACATAGCATCAAAAAAAAAAAAAACCTAAAAGAAAATGTTCTATATGAAGACTGTGTCCCTAGCCCCATCTAGTGTGTGTTGGGGAGGGGGAATTTGCCACCACACCAATGATCTCCTACCAACCTCAAAGTAAACAGAAAAGGTTAATCAAGTAATCATTTACTTTTTCCTTTACTCTGAAATGTCTGACCTTTCCACAAAAGCTAGCTAACTTTTGACAAATCAGAATCCAAAACAAAATGTTTCAGACAGTCCCCACTTTATCATTTAAAAGTTTAGAGTGGTAATGAATGTCTTTCGGCTTTTTCCCGGTTAGGGGTCGCCACAGCAGAACTCCGGTCCACTAATGATTGGCAGAAGATTTTTACATACCGAGTTGCCAGCTTTGACGCACAACCTTCAACGAAGGAATGCCCATTCACGCATGTCTCCACACAAAAGACGCTCTAGCTGAGAATCGAACCAAACAGCGTCTTACTGTGAGGCAACAACGTTACCGCAGCACCACCACTGCAAATCATTATTAGTTCATCTTGATTAAGACGTCAATTAATGATCAAGAGGATGTTGAACCTTCCTTATGATTTTAGTTTAAAGTACCCTTTCATGGCAGAAAAAAAGATGGATACATTGCTTACAGTGTGAATGAAGTTCTGAATTCTGTTCCTCTGTACATAATGTGAAATGGCAAAGGATTTGTTGATGATTATTAACCTATGTTAGGATACAGACAGAGCAAAAGATAATGTGGTGATGAATTGGAACAATACTATTAGGAAAAAGGATTCACTACTTCCTACAAAATACATAACCCAGCTGATTTTTATGTAAAAATGTAGCTGCCATCTACTCCCCCCATCAGTGCCAGGTGTCACTGAAGAGCCCCCACTCCTAACCACTATGCCAGTTTTGGTGATTTGCAAAGTAACCCTGTTCTCCAGTATTCTATATTCACACATTACAGTCTTGGTATGCAAAATATCCCTAATATCAGGATATGCGGTACCCATTTGTTACGAGCTTTACCAAATACCTCTCGTTCTTTTTGGTTCTTAGCTGTCAACTTGTTTCTCATCTGCCTTACCAACCTGATTACCACTGAAATGTTCCTCACTTTCAAATCCCTCGCATCCAGTGTGTTCCCACTGCCAGTTGTAATATAGCTGCAGAACTGTGTGAAAATGAATTAAGACAACCATGTTTCTGTACAGTCTCACTGTCCTTCAATGGCCAGGTCACTAGGATCGCAAGGTGTAGTTAGGCTTTCATTTTTTCCATTACTTTTCCAGGTCAGGAAGGGACCCTAACAGGCCTATGAGCACCCTAAATCTGATGACACTCACTGGTACACATACATTGTTTCCAGGGGCCCCCAAACATTAATGGTGATCACTCTGCACTCACAGTTACAACTCACCCTGACACTCATTCTTCCTCAGCACCGACTTCAGGTTTGCCACCTGCCCATTACAGACTCTTAGCAATCCCACCATGTTGGAATCCAGTATTCATATTCTGTTGTGAAATCAGAGGTGCAAAACGGGTTCACTGTCTTCACCTCTGCCCCACCTCTACCCTCACCTCTGCCCCTTCCCTTGCCTCTACCCCTGCCTCTGCCCCTGCCTCGCCTCTGCCCCACCTCTGTCTACTCTAAGAAGATAGTCCTTCCCATCCGCTTTTAATAATAATGATTCTGGTGAAGTCATATTCTACTCTTCAATATATTTAAAGTAACATTTCCATTTCCCACTTCACAACAATTAATTCTCAAAATATGCATGTGCTCTTTACTAGCCCTACCTTCCTGTTTCAGTCTTCTCTCTGGCCATTCTCGCCATATGGTAACCACTCCTATAAGCTATCCTCTTTGTATGAACTGCCCTTTTAAATACTTCTGTTAAACCAACTGACACTCCCTAGCACGTTCCTTCTTCATCCGTTTGATACATTTTAAATCATTTTCTCTCACATCCTTCTGCACTACCACCTTAATACATCTCCATATTTCTGTAAACATTGACATCCATTCTTGCCTCTACACGTGCTTGCTTTCCTAACTAACATACCAACATCTACTTGTGTTTCTCTTATCCATCCGACTTGAAGGATAACAAACCACACATTCATATGATCACCATGACCCACTCCTTTTTCAGTGGTGGGCACTAAGTCCATCTCACTTACCCTCTACCCCCCCCCCCCCACGTTAGAGCCTCACCATCTGCTGAAGATACGCCTCTCTCTACCTACACTTCTTTCAAACTTATTTTCTGTGACATTGAAATCAGTACTTCCTAGTTTAGTCCTGGAAGTTCAAAAACACTGATTACTACTCTCTATTTTTTTTCTGCCCATTTCTTGATTCTAGTTTTACATCCTTTATCTTCTTTTTTTTAATCACACCAGGTGGGTGGCTTGTCTTATTCCCCACACTGTCAGCACTGCATAATATGTCAGATACTCCACCCCCCCCCCCCACTGATGACCCTTCACTGTCATCTTATTTCCTCTCTGACGTCTCTTGCACAGGTTTATCAAAAAATTGCATTTGGAAAACTTCTGCTAATACTTCATATCAGGGACATCATTTGTTTCCCCACTAGCCACTACTGTGATGAGCTGTGTTAAAACGAGACCTGTTAAAACGTTTCTGAAGATGTACTCTACTTCTGCAACATTCTTCTTAGCCAATATCATAATGCAGGGCTTTGACGTCACGTCACAACAACCATAGACTCAACAGAAAAATAATTATTTGGAAAGGATACTTTAATGAGAACTTTACTCGGAAAAGAGGTTTTGTATTTGTACAACTTCAAACAGTGACATGTTACGAGCAAACAGCATACAGAACATATATTAAGTGTATGTGTGTGTGTGTCTGCACACAAACTGAACAGAGAAGTCCAGCTTACAATTAGATGTTTCTGAGCTTTCTTTCAAACTTCATCTCTTTACAAAACACAGGACATTGGTATGGCAGCACAAATGATTACAGCAAAGAACTGTTAAAAGCTTCTCCTTATAGACCATGGTTTGACTCCCTCAGCCTTCATTTGAAAACTGTGTGACTCTGACCAGCTCATTTAATCTGGAAGTGCTCCCTGGTTACCCCAAAAAGGGGCACCTGTATGCAGTTGGCTTGTGCAATAAAGTATTCAGGAAAAAGGCTTCTGCCTGGACTGCCTTACTAAGAGCTTTTACTACCTTGTCAGCTGAGTGAAGAATATGACTCGGATTACTCCTTCACAATGAAACACAATGAATTACTTACAACAAATAAACTACTTAATAGGGTCCACATGACATCGTCGAACTGCCATATCACTGACACTCAAAATAACGAACTCATGTAATCATAGAAGGTTACTAGGCTAATGGCCCTGGGGCCCTTAAAAGCCTAGCCAAGAGTTTATCCCCAAAAAGAAACCTCAGTCAACACCTGTCACCCCTGTCAATGAGGGACACAGGTGGAACTCCTGGGACAAATTTGTGGTTTCCCATCCACTCATCAAGGCTGCGCTTGAAGAGGGTCAGCGAGGTGCTCTGTTTGATGTGTATGGGAAGTCTATTCCAGAGACAGGGCAGCCTCTGGGAGACAAACCTGTCTCTCCAGCAGGTTTTCTTGATGTTGAATATTAGATTCAGGCCTTTTGAGTGGGTAGTGCATGAGGAGTTAGACTTATGGATATGGAGCATCTCTAGCAGGCGAGGCACATATCACCCCTGAGCAAGCTGTATGACACCAGGTAGAGTGACAGTGATAGTGTCTGCAGAGGTCAGGTGTTGGAGGCCATGGATTCTCTTTGTGAGGTATTTCAGTGGCCTTTCCAGTTGATGCAGATGTTTGGAGAGGTAAATCCCAAACAGGGCGTTATACTCATAGGTTCATAGGTGTGTACTAGGCTAATGGCCCTGAAGCCTTTACAAGCCTAGCCCTTAGGATTACCCTGGCATTGTGTCACCCGACCTTAGTTCCCAGTGCCTCTCACGGGTAGAGCCACTGGAGTTATCCCTGGGGTGAATTTTCTATTTCCCATCCACTCATCAAGATTTCTTTTGAAGAGGGCCAGTGAGGGGCTCTGCTTGACATGTGTGGGAAGTTTATTCCATAGCAAGAGCAGTCTCTGGGTTATGAACCTGTCCCTCCAGCTTGTTCTGTTGATTGTGGTAATGAGGTTGAGGTCTGTGGAACATGTGGTGCGGAGGGATTGGGATTTCTTTAGATATAGCATTTCTAACAGAGCTGGGTCAGACATGGCTTTTTAAGTCAAGCGGAGATCACCTCTAAGTAAGTGATATGAGACAGAGAATAGTTGGATGATTTTTGAGTCTGTCCATATAGGACAAATGTTTAAGGCCTAGAATCTTCTTTGGGAGGTACTTTTGCGGCCTCTCCAGTTGTTGCAGGTGTTTAGTGAGGTACATGCCAAATGGGGCAATGTACTCGATGATTGGCCTAATGAGGGAAGAGTAGAGGGAGACAATGACCTCTTTCTTCCTGGATGCAAAACCCTTAGTAATGAGATGTGCTAGTGCTACATAGAAGGACTTTCTGACCACAGTGGCAATGTGGTGGTCAAAAGAGAGGTTGTTGTCAACTTGTGTTCTCAGATCTCTTATAACACCTTCTGTATTCAGTGGACTATCATTGATGTGGTAATTCATGGGAACCGGGGTTTTCCCAAAGGGAATGACACAACATTTTTTGGCATTGAGCATAAGGCCATGGTTCTGACACCAGTCATTGGTCTCAGTGAGGCCTTTCTGTAGGATGTCAACATAATTTGGGGAGTTAGTAATAGCTCCCAACTTGCAATTGTCTGCGAACTTTGTCAGCCAGAGTCCCCTCATGTTGGCCTGGACTTCAGAGAAGTAGATACCAAACAGGAGAGGTCCCAGGATCATACCCTGTGGGACTACATTCCTGACTGGTCAGCAGTCTGAATTGGAGTCAGCTGCTTTCACACTGTGGGTTCTACCTGTGACCCAGTTTGCAACCCACCTAGTGATACTGGGATTGATGCCTAGCTTAGTGAGTTTTTTATGATTCCTGAGTGGGGAATGGTATCAAAGGCCTTAGCCAGATCAAGGTAGGCTGTATGAACCACCTTGTCTTTATTCACAGCTCTGGTGACTGACTCAAAGATGCTGACAAAGCTGAGCAGGTATGATCTACCCTTCACAAAACCAAACTGTGTGGGATGCAGAGTTTGGAGATTCCCTATATCCTTGTTTATTAGGTCCATGATGATGCGTTCCATAGCTTTGCATATCAGACGCATCAGGCTAACGGGGTGATAGTTCCCAGGGTCTGTAGACACTCCTCCTTTGTGGAAAGGGATGACTGTAGCAGTGCGCCATTTGGTAGGGACAAAGCCTGAGGTGAGGCTTTGATTGAACATCTATCAGCCAGTATACTGGCAATATCTGTTGACTCGGTATAGGAGGTACCATTGTGCAGTAGCTCATTGCAAATCTGGGCGTTGCCGTGGAGATTCTTTACATAACTATTGAAGGCCTTGTGGTTGTCTTTTCTATCTGCTGCAATTCTGTTTTCATAGCTAGATTTAGAGGATTTGATGAGGGATCTCAACTTTTTATTGAGGCTGATAAGGGAGTTTTTCCAGTCTTGGGACTTCACCTTATTCCACATCAGTTTCCTCCTTCTGTTGTAGGGTTTGTTTATGGCAGGGGACCACTAGATTGGCTTGCTTTTTTTGGAGGAGAGCATCTTTGTTCTATTGGGTATGGCAAGATCCATGCATTTGTGTACGTGTTCGTAAAGTGCATTGGTGTATGATTAGGCGGTCATGCAGCTACTCTCCATTTGCATGGGTGCCATGAAATTAGCCACCTCTGTTTTTAGGAGGGCAAAGTTAGCTTTGGAGAAGTTTTTCATGGTGGTTACCTTTGCGTGGGGGGTGGGGACGTGGATTTCCAAGGTGATTAGTTTGTGGTCGGATCTAACCAGGGAGGAGTTGACTATTGGTGTAAAGCAATGGTCATCCATGTTAGTAATGACCAGGTCAAGGATGTTGCTACCTCTAGTGGGGGTACGAACGAGCTGGTCCAGGGCATTGAAATTAATGAATTCCAGGAAACATTGGGCAAGTGTATTGGTACATGATTAGTTTTCCCAGTTAATGGAGGGGTAGTTGAAGTCACCCAGTATGAAAGTGTTAGTTTGGACCCTAATATTCTCCAGGGTGCTTAGGAACATGGAGTGTGAGCCTTGGGACATGGCCGGGGACCTATAGCAGGCTACAACCTGAATCGCTGTCTTACACAGTATTAGCTGCACCTGAAGTATCTCAAATGCGTTATGATGGGCAATCAGTCTAGAAGTGTGCGCATCCTTTAATATGGAAACACCACCACCTTTGGAGCTTTGGTCCAAGTTCTGGGGCCGAAACGTGTGGAATGAGTTATAGCCTGGTAGTGCAGGGGTGCTTTCTGCTGCCTTGAACCAGGTCTCTGTTACGGCACAAACGTAGATGTTCTCCATTTTAAGGAGTGCTTCAAGCGAGTGTATTTTGAGATTTAGACTTCTAGCATTGAGCAGCATGACCCTCAGATTGCATTTGCTTGTAGCTGTTACTGTGGTAATTTGGTCATTGGAACACTGCCTAAAAAAGGTACTATAGGGTTGGCAAGAGCCTTGGCCAGTATCCAGAAGCCCAGGGGGTGATAGATGCAAGTCATCTCTGGCAAAGCATCGAGGTCTGTCAATCATGTCATCCCAGGCAGACAGACACTGGATACCCTTAAAATGGCACCAGAAACTTAGCCAATTGTTGAAATCGATCATTTTCTGCTTGTACTGTGGTATCATTCTGTATGATGGTAGGATGCTGCTCAGAGCTAGGGTTATACCCGCCTGGGCTACGTAATCCGAGAGCTCCTTCATGTCTCTTTTCATGTAGTCCAGGGAGGTATGTCTCAGGTCATTCACACCCACATGTACAATGACAACGTCATATTTGTATCTGCTGTTGAGGGACCTGAGTGCGTGCATTATGTGTCAGATCCTGGCACCTGACAGGCAGCTGACTGTTACTTTCTCCTTATTCAACCTAGTGAGTGGGACATCAGTGTGCCTCACTATCGAGTCACCTATGACTAGTGTGTTGGGCATGCTCTTTTGCCTTAGGGGCTTTGGTTGAGTGGCACACTGTTTAGGAGAGTTATATGTCTCGTGACTCAGTTATGGGTCTAATGAGGGAGGATTACAGAGAGGTAATAACCTCCTTTTTTCTGGAAGCAATTCCTTTACTTATGAGCTGAACCAAGTAAAAGGCTTTTCTGATCACTGCCGCTACACGATGGTCAAATGTGAGGCTGTTATCAACATAAGTGCCCAGGTCTCTCACCACAGGTTGTGTGCTTAGGGGGTTGTCATTGATGTGGTAATTGGTAGGGGTCGTGTTTTTGCCGAATATTATGATGATACATTTTTTTTGCATTAAGCTTGAGGTCATGACTTTGGCACCAGTCATTATGCAGCACACAAAACATCAAACTACTGAAAAAAACATGAAAAACATTTTTGCATTGAAGCAAACCCCCTGTGCCTCCCCATACCTCCAGCTAAAAATATATACCAACTGCAAGATCGCACTACAGCTGGGAAAAGGCAAAAGCCAACTCTCTGAAGTACCATGATCTCATACCAACAATGATCAACAATATCATACTGATGATACTGTGCTGCATATACCTCCCTGTATAAAAAATACTCCTATACAACCCATGCAAATGTTATTTTTAATCAGAACTATTTGTAAATGATGTGACAAATGTCAAAGATGTCTGAATAATGGAACTGTTGCTCATGAATGAAAATGAACCATAAATGATGAAACAATATAAATGATGTCTGTATAATGGAGATTGGGAGGGTGGCCTAAAGGTTAAGGTGTTTGCCTTACAAAGTACATGGTTTGAGTCTCACAAGGGATAATTAGCTAGGCTTAAAAAGGCTCACAAGAGCAGTTAGCTTAGTACTAATCTATGAACTTATGAGATTTTCTCCCAGGGCCTCTGCTAAAAAATTACACCATTCAGTTGGACTTTCCCAGTAAACAAAAAAAAGTTGATGTTTTGTGCATTACAGTGGACTGCAAAGCTAAAGACCTGAGCTTCAATTTCACCAACTCCTACTTTCACATCATGTTAAGAGTTACTAACAAGCCATTTTGCCCACTGAAAGCACTCTAATGGGCCCAGCTGATACCAACTTAAGAAAAAAAGTTAATTTACTCATCTGTACAATTTGAAACATGAACAGTTCTAAGAGTTATCTAGGAATAAAGAAGCCACAGAGTTACAGGCCTTGCTTAGCTGGATAACAATGCTAATATATATACTACGACACTGATGTTTTTTCCCCCTAGGCTTCAAGTTACAGTTAACAGGAGAGACTGTGGAGTGACAAATCCATGAGACAGAACGATACGCACAGGCTCATAATTACAGGATAGGACTACAGCCCACTGAGTGTAACACAAAATTCCAGTGCAAATGTCCAAAGGACAATGATTATCCCAGATGGTGTTGATATGCAGCCAGATTTCAAAAAGATAACAATGAATATGTCACAAAAAAAATGGAACAAGAAAAACAAATCAACTCCACATGAATTTACATATGTATCCCATGACACACTGCACTCTGAGTATATAACAAAGCACAACACTACACACACATTAAAGTGGCAGCTTGCATTAGACAGTGGTGAATGTGTATTGATCCAAACTGCATTTGAAGAGGACCAGGAAAGGGGTCTGCTTAATATGAATAGGAAGCCTGTTGCAAAGAAGGGGCAATCTCTGAGACATATCTGTCTCTCCAGCATGTTTTGTTTGACACATTGACTAAGTTTAGATCCCTAGGTGGGGTGACCCTAGTGCTGTTTGACTTGCAGATATGTAGCAGCTCCATCAGGGCTGGATTTGTGAGTGCTTTTTAGGTCAGGCGTAGGCCACCCCAATGAGCATCCCATGCTTGTCTCTTTACCGCACCATCGAGACAATTGTCTAAATGTACAGATTTCTTGCACTGGCCAGGAATTGAACTCAGATCAACTGCTTGGAAGGCAGTAATGCTCACCACTTTACTACAATGTCAGGGAACATGAAGCAGAGTTATATTCCAATTTAAACCCCACTGGCAGTCTGATGAGAGAACACAAAAGGCAAACAAATGGGGATTCTCGAAGAGGAAGACCCAGTTTTAAGTAAAAAAAAAAAATACTAACCATATTCCAAAGAGAAAGAAAAAGAAATCAAATGACAAGCTTTTGAACAAGAAGAAAGACACTTTTGGGTCATTTGTATACAGTGAAGTGAGGAAGTATTACAAAATAAAAAAATAAGTAACTGGGAACGGGCAATACATTAAGCTGGAAGGTAGAAAATAGAGACAACAGAAAAAAAAGCAGTGAACATTTATCAAAGGAGCATCACTGCACAGTTTTCAGGGCTGATGAAACTTTGTAATAATGAAGGAATCTGCTAGGATGGAATAACAGCACAAAGAATTCTGGGAGGGGGTATGCGAAACAGGCCTTTACCTTGCATACTCTCTTGAGTGTCAGTAAGTAGGACATTAAGTGTGAATATATTGCGTACCTGCATGTCTTTAAATACACTGGCATGATACCATACTGCTGAAATCTGCAGGAGAGTTTGTATTGCTGTCTGCCCAATGCATAACTGTAATTAACTAACTTGCTGTGTGGCAGTTACTGCATAATCTTGCCAGCCTGGAATTAACTACAAACAAAAAAAGCTTGGCATGTACAGATTTTTGCATTTAACAGCATATTTATTTATTTTATTTAACATTTGTTGACTGGGAAAGTCTGACTAGGTTCAGCAGATCCTGTTTTCAGCAGAGGCCTGGGGAGAAATGCTCCAGAAGCATGTCTTTAGAATGTGGGGGGAAACCAGAGTACCCGGAGGAAACCCACGCAAGCGCAGGGAGAACATGCAAACTCCACACAGAAGGCACCCCAACCGAGAATTGAACTGGAGAACCTCTTGCTGTGAGGTGACAGCATTAACCACTGCGCCGCCATATATGATGCTTTCAGAAGATGACTGTATGACCTCACAATGTGGTCTGTAAGTAGTGAAAGTGAAATCATTATCATGAATATTATGATGTAGGTTTGCCACCTTTTCAAATGCCCATAGTGGGACTTTTGTTGAAATGTGAGATTTTGCAGGACAAAACATACCCACTGGCCAGTGCAAATGTCAGAACTTCACTTTTTTTATTCTTATAACATTTAACTTGCTTATACTATTTCATATAACATTTAAATGTGTTTATTTATTTATTTATTTTTTTACACAATAACTGTTTTATACAACTATTAAAGAAAACTTGAGAATATTTTTTGTCCTAAAGTCTCAAGACTTTTGCTACGTTTTAGTTTTTTTTTTTTTTTGCAGGGCATAACTGCCCAAAGAGTGACTGTCCTTTGCAAAAAGGGGCTGGTTGTAACCCTAATTATGATGCTGTATATACAACACTGCCTTTCAGTGCATCTGCCACACAGTGTGATGACATCAGTACTTTATTGATCGAGACATCTAATCGATATCAGTTTAAATCATATTAACAAAAAGTATTTACTCGTGTGCAGGCTCACTGAACTATACGTGATACTAACATTTAACGGAGCAATACTGAATAATGTTAACAAACTTTAAAATGTACTCAGTTTCTCCTCTGCAGAAACGCACTAAACACGCTAGGACTAATAAATATGTGGGTGTAATGAATTGCGCAGCTTCCCCCTTCGCAAGTTGTAAAATTATAAAGTAATTTATTGGGTTGTATAAACGCGCAAGCTTGCAACACGACAGGACAGGCAGAAGTCAGCTGCACACAAGCGCTTGACTTACTTTTACAAGATTGTCAGTAAGCATCATTAAGGAGGAGGATCGTAAAATCCAAGTTAACAAGGAGCGGAAAATACACCATAGAACACTGTAAAAAAGAATCTTTCAGTTTAACATGCTTTTAAACTTTACAAACGTACCCATCCTCTTCTAAACAAGTACCAAAAAACACGTGGGCGGCACTAGAGGGTCACAACAATTTGCGCATCCCTGCTCCCATATGTGTGTTGTGTTAGATTGTGTTCACAAATCACCGGGTTGCTACACAACGCAGCAATCACAACAGAAGGCAACCAACAATTTCTTTCATTGCCTAGAGACCCCTTTGCCTGCAAGCAAGGCGTGCAAAAAGGCAAACACACTGCTCTCGTTTTAAGGAACTGCTAACTCGTGCTGCTCGCCCCCCAGCAGGAGCTGGATTAGCAAAACTTTTTTAATTCATCTTTTGTGTATTCCTCTAACTGTCCTGAAATGCGTATCTAATTGGCTTTTAACTCACATCAAATGGATCATGTTTACTGTATCAGTCAAACACTCACCTTGGTGGACATGTGTGTGTGTGTGTGTGTGTGTGTGTGCGTGTGTGTGTGTGTGTGTGTGAGTGAGAGAGAGAGATCATACAGTTTGATATAGCATTGGGTTGTGATTTTTTTCTTATAAATTAACATACTATGGACAGCCAACACGTTTTACTTCACTCTTGGGAAGAAGAATGGTTCGGGTCCCCCATAATTCAATTTGGGGGATCACAAAGCTTATAACTCTCAAGCAATCAGTAACAAATTTCAACAGAATCAGGGACAAATCCAGAGAAAATCAGAGACAGTCAGGAACACTTTTGAAATATTAGCACTGTTAACTTCAGACATTGACAGAATTTCTCAGAATAACAGAACGCAAATTAATATACATTTTCCGAACTAAAAGAAGTTTATAACTCTTAATTATTGTCATTATTTTTAAGTGTAATTCACCACCGTTCCTCCAAAAGTCATCAGTTTTAGAAGGGATTAGAGAGGGACAGAGCTACAATTTGAGTAAAAATCAGGGACGTCCCTGAAAATCAGTGACAGTTGAGAGATAGTTCTGCAGATATAATGAAATAATTGTTTTTGGATATTTGAGGAATAGTGGCGTGTAAGAATTAAATTATCTTGAATCCCAAAACATCTGTGTCTCTAACTAATTTACCCTTATTCCTCTTATCTATTCATTTATTTTTACAGCTTATTTTATGAACTAAGCATGCATGTCCTTTTTTATTAAATCTGTTAAGATACTTCTTTTAGCTACCCGCCTGCATCCATCCAACAGAACTTAAGCATTTACAAGAAAAGCAGACAACTATATTTAAATATTCAAGTTTCAAACTCTGGGAATTAATTGCATCCTAGAGTAAAACACAACGGTATATTTTCTATGGTAGTTTAACTTCTACAACAAAGGCAACAACATCACCATTTATGTACGGAAACATAAAAACATTAAAGTGCATCCATCAATGAGCTAAAACCATCATGAAACGGGAGCAGAATACTCAGGAAGACAAACAGTGATTAGTTGCAATGCACACTTTACTCCGGTACCAACAAATGTTTTGCATTTCATTAGGATGGGTGAAATAACAGGAGCTCCAGCTGTGTAGAATAAGTATAGCTGCTGATCTAACCCTAATGCTTCACTATAAATAAATGCACGTGTTTTAAAGTTCTGCTTGTGCTGCCGGTAGTTCGGAACCATCTCGGGACAAGCTCGTGGCGACCCAGCACAAGGCGCAAAGCTACCCGCTCCAGCAGCCGGACAATCAAAAGAAATAGTGGACAGCGCGGCCATTAGCTAACTGCCAAAGGGAGTGTGGCCTCTTATGACCAGTCAATGCACTAAATACCGGAGTCTAACCTTTACAAGGAATACCAGGTATAATAAGATAACCCTGTCCCACAGTCAAGCAAATCACACATATCTGTATTTCTAAGTACCTAACAATCTCGAAACTTAATTCTGCAAAACAGGACATGCAAGGGGCCCCTGAAGGGGCAAAGGACCGACACGAATGGTCAGTTCTAGTCGACAGTCCTGGGATGGACATCGTTTAACAAAAACTGCTCTAAATAATGCATAGTAATACGACCGCACTCACCTGAAACAGGGAAAAACATTGCAGCCAGCAGCATTTTGCTGCAAAAATTTCGATTTTTAATTGCCATTTACTCCGATTTGTCTCGCATGCTACACCTACGAACTTCTACCTCACCCTTTCCTTGCCTTAACTCAGCGGCACTAAGCTCCCATCAGGAACTTTTTTCCGAGAATCAGATGTGTGCGCAATGACACATCTCCCGCCCCTAGCGAGCCAACAAGAGAATGGTTAAGAAGAATCCATCCGCGGCTCCACTAACTGCTGGATTTGTTTGCGTTGCGTGTGTAAACTAGATATGTGTAGGTATGTGTAGCAGCACTTTTTGGCAGTGGGCACTTAATCTGTCAAAGAAGTGTTTTTTTTTTTCCTTTGGTAACTACAGCATGGAAAGATGCATCACATTTTTAGTGTTATTGTATGTACTTAAAGGGACTGAGTGAGAAATATAACGAGGCACACTGAGGGAATAATTAATTGATCAAGAAACAGAGGCAATATTTTTCTTCAGGTTCTTGGAGATGTAGTAAAAGCTGATGGGATGCGTATGTTTAGGGATTGTGAAAAAATAAATGTATATAGAGAAGAGATAACTATGTTTTTAAGTAAGGGGTTATTGTCTGATAATTGTTCTTTAACTAAATCAACAGTACTAATGAACGTTCCACTTCCTTTATCTGTAAAAGCCAAACAGCAAACAATTTTCTGGAGTCTACTGGCAGTAGTTAAAAAAGTTATTAAAGTTCCTGCATTGAAAGAATTTTTAAATTTAACATCAATACTATGTAAAACTGAAAAGAAGGGATCAGAATGTTGTTGTGTCTTTCGGCGTTTTCCCAGTTAGGGGTTGCCGGAACTCCGGTCCGCTAATGATTGGCAGTAGATTTTTTTACGTGCTGAGTTGCCAGCCCTGACGCACAACCTTCAACGAAGGTACGCCCATTCACGCATGTCTCCAGAAGATGCTCTAGCTGAGAATCAAATAGGACAACATCTTACTGTGAGACGACAACGCTACCGCAGCACCACCACCGCAGTCCAAAAGAAGGGATCAGAATAAAATCTATAAATCATACTAAGACTTTTAGTGGTTAGGATAGCCTCACCCCAACCCCTTGTGCAAAATGGGGAAAAGGGATTAAGGTTGGATGGATGGATAGCCTTGAAATGTCTATTGAAGTACTCAGACTATTAATGTGTTAATTATATAAGACTTCCTTGATAATTCAATGTATTCATAACATTGAATAACAGTATGTGATGTTGAATTTCTTCTTTTCTGTGTATATGTTGTAAATATATTAAATTAATAAACATTTTCTTAAAAAAGATATAAGCAATATATACATTATTAAACAGCAGCTTAGCAGGAAGAGTTTGCTACAACAGGTACTGTTAGGATTACTGGTCATAGTAACCTCGCCAATAACTGTTACTGGTGATACTGTACTGACTTAAGCTTTTTTCTTAGGATTAAAAATTCCAACAATAGTGTTCAAAATTGCACTTTTATGGAAGTAACAAAAAAGTTCATATATGACAGTTTGTGCTTTAATGCCTTTTGGTTTGCTTCACCCATCCCAAAACTTGTAAAGAGTTTAACAGTCACTGTTTCCAGCAAAGATAAAATTGTTTTTGCAACAAAGTTATGAAGCTGGGAGCACCCAGCTGTAGGTTTTTATGTCATACAGTAAGAACAAAAACCAGAGGAACAGTAACCAAAGAAGAAATTAGTCCACGACCATAGAAAAAGGAGCCAGTTCTCGATTATAAACTGAAATAGTTTTAATGACAAAAGTTCTCTGGTTAAAAGTAACACAAATCACAAAGTTAGAAATCACACAAGCGCTTTCGCTCAGGCAGTCCTGAGCTTTATCAAGTGTTACAAACATTCCACGTTACAGTGCTCAATATATATCCTGGTGATTATGGTCTTAATTAGAAAAACCTGTTGTTAAAGTGCTTCAGTGGATTAAAGGTATAAACTGAAAATTATTTTCATTGAACATCAACTAAAAATAAAACATGCATAAATATATGTACATGAATCAAATTTAAAACACAAAACTTCACTAATAAGAATTTAAAAAGGAGAAGTTAAAAGTTCAACTTGAACTATAAAATTCAATGACACTTATATTAAGTGTGTTAGGTAACTAAACAGATACTTGTGTATTATTAAAGGGAACTATGATATTAAGTTGAATTAATTAATAGTAGACATTGATCTGTAATATTAATATTACAGAGACAGGGTTTTGATGTAGTCCATATAGGACATGCTATTTCTACCCTGTCTTCCTTTAGTGATGAACTTGTGTGGCCAACCTAGCTGTTGGCAAATGTCTGGTTAGTAGTAGAGATGGTGTGGAATTGAAAGTTTCAAAACAATAATGTGTGATTTCTAACTTTGTGATTTGTGCTACTTTTAACCAAAGAACTTTTGTCATTAAAACTATTTCAGTTTATAATCGAGAACTGGCTCCTTTTTCTATGGTCGTGGACTAATTTCTTCTTTTATGTCATACAGCTAAATGTAAGTGGGAAAACTTGAGAGTACTGGTTTACAGTATAGAAACTAAATGGTTTTGTTTATACATTGTATTACACTTAGTAATGTTTTGCAGGAAATACATGTTCTTTCTTAAATAAAATGAATGATTCTAAATAGTTTTAAGGCAATAAATTAGACATGCAACAGTTAACAAGATTATGAGACTATTAAGAGTACATATATAGAGGCATTAACTGCATGACTAAGAAAAGTTATTAAAGTTCCTGCATTGAAAGAATTTTTAAATTTAACATCAATACTATGTAAAACTGAAAAGAAGGGATCAGAATGTTGTTGTGTCTTTCGGCTTTTTCCCAGTTAGGGGTTGCCGGAACTCCGGTCCGCTAATGATTGGCAGTAGATTTTTTTACGTGCTGAGTTGCCAGCCCTGACGCACAACCTTCAACGAAGGTACGCCCATTCACGCATGTCTCCAGAAGATGCTCTAGCTGAGAATCAAATAGGACAACATCTTACTGTGAGACGACAATGCTACCACAGCACCACCACCACAGTCCAAAAGAAGGGATCAGAATAAAATCTATAAATCATACTAAGACTTTTAGTGGTTAGGATAGCCTCACCCCAACCCCTTGTGCAAAATGGGGAAAAGGGATTAAGGTTGGATGGATGGATAGCCTTGAAATGTCTATTGAAGTACTCAGACTCTTAATGTGTTAATTATATAAGACTTCCTTGATAATTCAATGTATTCATAACATTGAATAACAGTATGTGATGTTGAATTTCTTCTTTTCTGTGTATATGTTGTAAATATATTAAATTAATAAACATTTTCTTAAAAAAGATATAAGCAATATATACATTATTAAACAGCAGCTTAGCAGGAAGAGTTTGCTACAACAGGTACTGTTAGGATTACTGGTCATAGTAACCTCGCCAATAACTGTTACTGGTGATACTGTACTGACTTAAGCTTTTTTCTTAGGATTAAAAATTCCAACAATAGTGTTCAAAATTGCACTTTTATGGAAGTAACAAAAAAGTTCATATATGACAGTTTGTGCTTTAATGCCTTTTGGTTTGCTTCACCCCATCCCAAAACTTGTAAAGAGTTTAACAGTCACTGTTTCCAGCAAAGATAAAATTGTTTTTGCAACAAAGTTATGAAGCTGGGAGCACCCAGCTGTAGGTTTTTATGTCATACAGTAAGAACAAAAACCAGAGGAACAGTAACCAAAGAAGAAATTAGTCCACGACCATAGAAAAAGGAGCCAGTTCTCGATTATAAACTGAAATAGTTTTAATGACAAAAGTTCTCTGGTTAAAAGTAGCACAAATCACAAAGTTAGAAATCACACAAGCGCTTTCGCTCAGGCAGTCCTGAGCTTTATCAAGTGTTACAAACATTCCACGTTACAGTGCTCAATATATATCCTGGTGATTATGGTCTTAATTAGAAAAACCTGTTGTTAAAGTGCTTCAGTGGATTAAAGGTATAAACTGAAAATTATTTTCATTGAACATCAACTAAAAATAAAACATGCATAAATATATGTACATGAATCAAATTTAAAACACAAAACTTCACTAATAAGAATTTAAAAAGGAGAAGTTAAAAGTTCAACTTGAACTATAAAATTCAATGACACTTATATTAAGTGTGTTAGGTAACTAAACAGATACTTGTGTATTATTAAAGGGAACTATGATATTAAGTTGAATTAATTAATAGTAGACATTGATCGGTAATATTAATATTACAGAGACAGGGTTTTGATGTAGTCCATATAGGACATGCTATTTCTACCCTGTCTTCCTTTAGTGATGAACTTGTGTGGCCAACCTAGCTGTTGGCAAATGTCTGGTTAGTAGTAGAGATGGTGTGGAATTGAAAGTTTCAAAACAATAATGTGTGATTTCTAACTTTGTGATTTGTGCTACTTTTAACCAAAGAACTTTTGTCATTAAAACTATTTCAGTTTATAATCGAGAACTGGCTCCTTTTTCTATGGTCGTGGACTAATTTCTTCTTTTATGTCATACAGCTAAATGTAAGTGGGAAAACCTGAGAGTACTGGTTTACAGTATAGAAACTAAATGGTTTTGTTTATACATTGTATTACACTTAGTAATGTTTTGCAGGAAATACATGTTCTTTCTTAAATGAAATGAATGATTCTAAATAGTTTTAAGGCAATAAATTAGACATGCAACAGTTAACAAGATTATGAGACTATTAAGAGTACATATATAGAGGCATTAACTGCATGACTAAGACAATGTATACATCGTACCCCTCTACCTCTAAGAACAAGAGATTTGGGCAAAGCCAAATATAATGGGGGGACAAAGGTCCAAAAAAACACACACACATACACACCCACACACATATATACATATTCAATATATATACATATATATATATATATATATATATATATATATATATATATTGAATATGTATGTGTGTATGTGTGTGTATGTATATATATATATATATATATATATATATATATATATATATAAAACATTTGCATAGAGATAATGTAGTTTTTCTTTTAATATTCAGAAGATCCATCCTCATCAACTGCTAAAAACAGCCAGATTAAACCATCTATTAAACGAAAGATAAAATATTTTGCAATCTAGTTATAAGTGACATAACACTAAAAAAAATGGTATTATAATTAACAAACACGTGGGCAATACTAGGCAAGTGATCATAAGGAGCATAAGAGGCCTAACTAAATACCCCTTAAAGTAGACATAAATGTTTGTGGCACCCTTTAGCAGTACTTATCACTGCCCACCTCCAAAATCAAGCAGGGCTGTACAAGGTAATCATAATTTTCCATACTGAAAACCACATTTTGTTAATTGCATTTACGTTATTGTTGCATTATTCTTTGTCTGATATCTGCATACCTCCCAGTCACCACCAGTGTACCACAATGCTCTTTCCTTGGTCCCCTCTTCTTTCACATTCCCATCAACACTCTCCTCACATCCACAAAACAGGCCTCCCTAATACAGTAAGCAGATGACTCCACACTCATTTGTACCTCTGACAACATGGCACACCTCCAAAAAAATACTCAGGAGGCTTTAACAGCCACTGAAACATGGTTTTGTAACTTACAACTCATGCTCAAAAAAAAAAAAAAAAAAACTTCTTTTTCACTAAATCCCTCTCTCATGAAAAAAAAGCAAAATTTTAAATCCTCCCTCTTGATAATACAATCATTGAAGTCAATTCCCATACCACATTAGTTGGGATAATAGTATATGATAATCTTAAATTTGACCTGCATGTACGAAATTTCATAAGAAAAACTCATCAAAAAACAATGTTGCTTTATAGAGCCAAAACTTTCTCACCAATGCTACTAAAATTACACTTTCCACTACTTATCTCCTCCCCACACTTCTTTATAGTGCTGGCATCCTTACTAACCTTCAGGCATCTCAAAAATCAAAACTTGAACAATGCTATTACAAAACTGCAAAATTTGCAGCAAATACGCCTTTCAGAACCCACCACTGTATAGCACTAACAAGCTTAAATTGGTTAGAACTACCCCATCAGCTAACATATACACAGCTTCTAACCACCTATAAAATTAGTCATAATCCATCTGCTTAACCAGCACTAAATAACATTCTATACAGCTATGTTCCCAGTGGTCATTATGATCCAGTGACCAAAGATTGTTATCTGTCTGCAGACCTATAAAATCTTCTGGTCATTGTCTTTACTCATACCATGTTGTTAAGGCCTGGAACTCCTTACCTGTATCCATCAAGTCAGTACCCTCTTTCCCATCCTTCAAAACCATTCAGAAGGACTTTCTAGCCAAAAGCTGGATCTCTTCTTTCTCAACACCAGGACAAACTATATCCCCAAATGTGAACAAATACATATTTATACCCTACACCTCCTCAATCTCCCTTCCTCACTCCCTTACTTCTATTGATTTCTCTACCATTGCTTTCTGTGCTAATATACCAAAAGACTGCTTTTCTTTCACTTCATATTGCAATTTTTGATTGTATTATACTAACTTACCTCATATTTCCTCTATAAACTGGCTAAAATTGTACAATTATTGCTCTTAAAATGTTTTGTAATACTTTAAAGCTTTTCACAGTGGGCCTCCGCTGAAAATGGCTTCTACTCAGTTGGACTTTCCTAGTAATCAAGTGTAAATAAATGTTAATAAATAAATTTATACTGGCAAATTATCATTACTGATAAACAATTATTCCAGTGTTTTTCCTCATTTGTATTGTAAATCTAAATGTCACTTGTATGTATATATTTTTGTGGAGCTTTTCTCCAGGCCCTCAAACTATCCCTGTCAAACAAAATAAATTATCCCTTAGGATAGACGGTAATCATTTTGATTTCTTCTGTATGATTTCAAACGCTATTAGTGTGATAGATATAGTTACTGATAAAGATTATACTTAAAGGCTCCCTATTGCGCTGCTGCAGACTCAGGTTGTCAAATGCATCTTTGTCGAATTGAAAAGCATGAAAAGACAAAATAGCGAAGCGGCTTTTCAGCAAATTCTTTCCCTGGGAAAGAATTTGTTTGGCCACTTTTGCTACTTTGCCTTTTCAGCACTGTAGTGTCATCTTGGAGTTGGTATATTTAAGTAGGGGGTGTGGGGGCACAGACCCCCACGTCAGGGGGGGTGGCAAAGCCCCCCACATTATGTAATATTTTATAGTTGTTTTTTTTCCCCAGAACAGTGATTTTTTCCAAGGGAAAAAAAATCGCTGTTCTGAGGTTTCGACGTTGTAAGCTTTCACCTACATTGGGTTGATTATGTGTCGTTCGCTCTTCTGAGCATGCAATATCATAATATAGACCCTACTTAAATGTACTTCAAATATGCAAATAAGAACTATGATTTATCATGAAATGTGATTAAAAAAGACTTAGGACATTGTGCCAATTTAAAAGAACATTTCCAGATGTCCTTAAATTCAGTCTCTCCCTCCCTCTAATTGTTTGCCTCAGAGGTTACGGTAGGATATACTACATTGAAAATCTAGCAATAAATATTTATAATAAATTTTAGATATTAGATGCTGTTCAAAGCTGATGTGAAACTTTTTTTAATGCTAAGAATTTTCTTCTAATAAGGAAAGCTTTGACAAATGAAGTTTCTAACTAGTTAATTAGCAAGGTTAAATCCATCTACAATTGATTTGTTTTAGCCTAGTTTGCCATCAAATGTTAAACAAGAAATAGATACATTTTATATTTAATGGAAGTAAGGTAGTTATGATTATCTCTACCTTAGGGTAAAAGTGAGGCTATCAATAATAAGGTGAAGGAGGGCTAATTCCTTGAATGGTTTTAGATGTCTGATAGAATAATGCATTTTTTGTACTGCTGATCAATATTTTTGACAAGTTTCATGAGAATTGGAGTATGTAATAATCCTTTGGTAAAAGTGTGCCTAACCACACACACAAGGCATTTAAGGATAATAATAATGCCCAAACTGACTAAGAAGACCTACTTGAATTAGTTATATTAAATGCTTAGTAAAGACACAAAATAATGCATTCTGGAATTTGGAATCTTAGAATCTCCTTTGTATTTTGTCTTTCATACCTTCTCTAAGTTAAACCTTAATAACTCATACCATATATCAGATTTTTGCCACTCAGAGTGAGTGATACCCTGCTGCATCTTCTGCAAGTACAACTGCTGCAGTAGATAGAAAAAGATTTTGATCTCCTTAACAGACCAGCTTGGGACACAACAAAGTTGTGTGACATGCTGCGTGTCCCGTCCCCCGTTGTAGGGACTTTGCAGTGGAAATATGGTAAGGGCTAATGAAAGCAGCCTAATAGACTTGCAACTGACCTCAGAAAATCCTATAAATGCATGCATACATGCCATATACAGCTGTAGCCTCCAAACAGGCTTAGTGCCTCATGAATGGAGACAGGCAGGAGTCATCCTTGCCTCTCCACAAAGGTGGGCCATCTACAGACTCTGGAAACTACAGACCCATAAGTCTCACTAGTCTTATAAGTAAAACCATGGAAATAATTATCATAGAGATGATCAATAAGGATATAGTAAACCCCTGGACACTGGATCCAACCCAGTTTCGTTTCGTCAAGTGCAGATCATGCTTACTCAACCTGGTGGACTTCTTTGAGAAGGTCAACAAAACAATGAACGAGGGCAAAATCATTCATACTGCTTACCTTGACCTGGCCAAGGCATTTGACACAATACCCCACTCAGGCATTTTTGACAAACTCAAGAGGTTAAATATAAACCCGTATGTCACATGGTGGATAGCCAACTGGCTCACAGACAGGACCCAGGAAGTTAGAATTGGGGAGTCCACCTCTACAAAGAGGCCAGTCACAAGTGGAATCCCTCAGGATCAGTCCTTGGAACACTTCATTTTGGTATTTACTTCTCAGAAGTCAAGGCCAATGTCAGTGGTCTCTGACTGTCTAAATTTGCAGATGATTGCAAATTAGGACCTGTCATTGAATCTCACATTGACAAAAATGTTCTCCAGAAGGGGCTGACACAGATAAATAACTGGTGTCAGAGCCATGGACTAAAACTAAATGAAACTAAATGCATAATAGTATCCTTTGGGAAGTCATTTATCCCTGGTAACTATCATATTGACAACACACCCCTTAAAGTTGACCCAGTAGTCATGGACTTAGGGACACACATACAGTAGATAGTAATCCAGCGTTTGACCATCACTTGTCTACAGTGGCGATCATTCTATGTTGCACAACTTATAAACAAAGGTACGGCATCTAAATCCAAGGAAGTCATTGTTCCACTGTATTCAACATTCATCAGACCTATCATTGAGTACAATGCCCTCTTTGGTATGTACCTAACCAGGCATATCCAACAACTGGAATGTCCTCAGAAGTTCCTCACTAAAAGAATACAAGGCATAAGTAAAATGTCCTATGCAGACTGCATCAAAGCCCTATTTCTGTATTCTGTCTCCTACAGGCTTTTGAGGGGAGATCTATGCCTGGCATACAGGGCATTGTCAGACCTTACTCTGATGGAACTCCTGCATATCCGCAAAAGAAAGAGAACCAGAATTAACCATTCTAAAGACTTAAACCTTGCCTGTGATATAAATAGGACCTGCTGGAGAGATAAGTATGTAACCCAGAGACTACCCCATCTATGGAACAGACTCCCCATTCATGTGAAGCAGAGTTTCTCCCTAACTCAATTCAAGTGCAACCTGGACAATTGGAAGGGAAACCAGAAATTCATCCCTGGTTTGGCACCTATGTCTCTAATGGACACAGGTAACCTGTAAATGGTTCATCTCCCAGGCCCATGCTTACACTTATCAAGAGTTTCAGAACCTGTCAGTGATTTAGAGTACATGGCTAGGCTTAAAAAGGCCCTTTGTGGTCGTTAGCCTAGTAAACGGGTCTATATTATATTATTGCACGCTTACAAAAGCGAATGATAAATAATCAACCCCATGTAAGTGAAAGCTTACAATATCGAAACCTCAAAACAGAGATTTTTTTTCCAAGGGAAAAATAAAAAAAAATAAATAAACTTTAAAACATTACATAATGTGGGGGTAAAGCCCCTCACACTCCCTGACCTGGGGGGCTGTGCCCCCCACATCCCCCTACTTAAATATATGAACTCCGAGATCGCACTACAGTGCCAAAAATGGCAAAGTAATTAAAGCGGCCAAGAGAATTCTTTCCCAAGGAAAGCATTCACTGAAAAGCCGCTTTGCTATTTTGCCTTTTCGCTCTTTTCGGTTCGATCAAGACGCATTTGACAAACTGCATCTGCAATCTGGTAATAGGAACCGTAGTAAACACCTATGAACCTATAGCATGCTGGAATGTAACTAAGGCATGAAAAACATTGATCATGTGCAAGAGAGTTGGACAGTTCACCCACAGTAAGGTGAATGCAGTTATGCCTATAAGATGGGATACACATTTACACTGCAATGTGATTTATAGAGCGCAGCATGGCTGAGCCTCTTTTGCATAAGGCCTTGTCAAATCAGCCCCAATTTATATCTCCCTGCCTCAGCCTGCCATTTTAAGCTTCACTAAGCTCCATCCTTCTGTGAAAGTCCAAAACAGGTGTAAAGAATTAAAATTGTTTATAAAAAGGAGGAACAATCACAAATTAATAGGAAAGGCATTCATCAATTTACTGTGACCTGTTCAACATTAGCCTTATTTTACTGGTAAGACATGACATTTTACAATATTTGTCTGGTTTAGGACTTCCAAGATGGCTGCACACTGATCAACAGCATAACTTCATCTCTCCCAGTGTGAAAACAGAAAATGAGAAAAGGAGTGCCATTGAAAGTGTTTGTTCATAAAATTCACTTACTGGCTAGTACATACAGTGTCTGGATGCCAGCAAAGAAGAAATGTAGAAAACCTAAAAGAAAATCAACCAGAAAAGATGAAGAGAAAACACTGTCTGGGAAGGACTCTGCAGCTGTTCAGCAAAAAGCAGTTCAAGCTTCAGCTTTGGTTTAGGATATGGCTTTCAGTAATTTAGAGGAAAAATAAATCAAATGTACTCAGAGGTGATAAAAGTAAATGAAACACTGAAGGAATATATCAGTTCAAACAACAAAAGGCTGAAAAATAGAAGAAGCTTTAACTATCATTCAGATGAAATGATACAACTGCAAAAACCAGATGCTGACATGAAGAAAGAGCTGGCTGAATATGAGCTTTATCAAGAAGAACAGTTTAAAAAATTAGCAGAGTGTACAGAGAAAATCTGAGATCATTTTTCTCCTATTTCACACCAGAATGTGTTAATTGAAAGGGCATGTTGAGTGTATGCTCCAAACCTGGCTATGAGAAAGGAGACAAGACCTATATTAGTAAAGATGCAATTATACCAGCAGAAAGAGCTGATCTTGACAAAAGTTGGGCAGCAGAAGGACAAATTATTAAAAATTGGACACAGCAGAGTGTTTGTAGAAAATAATTATCCACTATACACCAGGCAGAAGACAAGCACATTTATCCCAACAATAAGGAGATGTCAAGAAGCAGGTGTGATATTCAAGCTGCTGTATCCAGCTGTCTTCAAAGTGTTTTTTCCTGGAGTATCCTGAAGGATCCTGGGGGATCAGGAGGAAATAAAAAAAGTTTATCCAACAGAAAGGGAGTCATCAAGCAGAAGGGGATTGTGCTTCTCATTCTTCTGACAGTGAGGTTCATAGGGAAACTTTGCCAGTTAAATATTTTCCCATATTCCCTAGAAAAATGCCTGAGAGAAAGAAAAAAGCACAGGAGTTGACTAAAATAATTATCAATACCTTGAAAATGAACCAAAGTCTGGTGTTGGGAGATAGTGATGAAAATGAAGACCAGCAACTCTGAAATTAGTGACTAAATGGAAGACTATAAAGCATCTTATCGCATTTGTAAAATATGGTTTTGCAAGAAAAAGTGGATGAAAAACACTGTACTTTTGTTGACTTTGTTAAACTTGTGGGTGGACTATAAAGCATATATACTACTTTATATCATTAATGTTTAGAAGTACACTAAATGTGGGAAACTACCTGTAAGTAAAACAATTTTTGTTCTTATTAGTATTTGTATAAAACATTCATGATATAAACGGAATGTTATACACAGTAAAATAATTTTGTAGTGTGTAGTCAGGGATATTTGGAATGTGAGGTGTAGTCTTTTCAATAACTGTTGTATGTGTTGAAGATATTAAAGTAAACAAGTACCTTTTTAGTTGTAAGAAATATAGGCTTTTACAACACAACAAGAGATAAAAGGCAAGTTTAATGTTCATATGTTGCATGATCTTGGGCTGCTGAGGTAAGGGTGGGGTATAAAAGTGCACTGATTATATTACATGTATCATTAGAATATTTTCTCATTTTATTATTAGGGTGAATATCTACATTTCTATATTTGGCTTAAGCTGTAAACAGATGTTTTGTAAGCAAGTAGGCTTATAAATAAGACAGAGTGATGAAATACATGAAAAAGCTAAGCTTCTTATAACTGCAAAGATATTAACTTGTTTTCCTCTGACAAATGTTCAGTGGAGTCTAGATGTCTGCAGCTGAGGCAGCTGTGCATTCTTTTCTGAGTGAAATTTACAAAGACTCATTGCTGAATATATTTCCATGGAGACAAGCTGTCTGCAGGTACAAGACTTTAATCTTGAGAATTTTGAGTACTCTTTGCTGAGAGAAATGCAAAATTTAAAGGTACAATGGCAAGCAGTTCAGTGGAAAAACAAAGTGTGAAATTATGGGATGTGATTAAGAGATAAAATCCTCCCTAGTAGCCTTAATACTTGTTTTTGGAAGGCATTTAAGCTGTTTTTCATATCTGGGAGGGGAAGAGAGATATGAAAAGAACAAGCAACAGTCCGTCTAAATGGGAGCACAGGCTATAGAATGTGTTTTAGCATGGATAACCTTAATTTTAGGTTAGATAATGCCTGTATATAGAACCATTAATTTGGGGCAATGATTCCCTTCTTGAGGGTTAAACTTCATGCTTTGAAGGTGTACATGTATGTGTTTGTTCCATGTTAAAGGAGGATGGTGGTGTTTTGTATTTAGTTTTTTGTTTGAGGGTTTTTATTAAGACAAAAAAGTCTTAAACATATGGCATAGGTTCAAATAGAGATGAGAAGAAACAGGTGTATAAAAGATCAGCCTGACAAACATTAGTATAGGCATGTAAGACAAAAGCTGGAAATACACAGTAAAAAAAACTGTCATGTATAATAGTTGGAAAGACTAGCTTTTTATCATGATGGCTATGCTGTCTATATTATCCTGGAACATGAATGGCCTTACAAGTGTAGATAAAAAGGAAAGAATATTGAATTATATTAAGAAATGCAGACTACAAATGGTAATGTTGCAGGAAAGAAATGAGGATGTGAGCTTGACAAAGAGAGGATTTCAGAATGGTATTCAGCAGAATATCAAGGACAGGGGAAAAGAGGCATAATTATATTAATTGCTAGAGGGGCTCCAATGATAGATGAGGGGGAAAAACAAAATAGTAGATTTGTGCTAGTAAGGGGCTCTTGGCAACAGAGGAGGGTTACAATGGCAAAAAAAACTTTTATTATAAAGCTTTAGAAAACTTTGGGAGAAATAATCAGCTTTCAGCAGGGAATATTATTTATATATGGGGACTGGAATTTGATTTGCAATAATGAGGATGTATCAGTGGAACCTAGAAGGGACAATATAACAAAAGGGGGGTAGATTTCTGAAAAAAATTATGAAAATATTTGGTATGAAAGATGTGACTTCAGTAGTAGAAACTCAGACAGAATTTACATATTATTCCCCAAGGTACAGTAACTGGGCTAGACTAGATATAAATTATATTTCACATAAACATGTGCATTTAATTGAAAGCTTCAATGCATATCCAATAACTATTTCTGATCATGCACCAATAAAAACTAAGATACAAATGTAGGGTAATTAAGTAAAAATAAGACACTGACACTTTGCCAACTACCTGTTAAAAAGAGAGGAATTTAAAGAAAGGATATTGGAAATTATTTCAAAGTTTTTAGGGAAGATAGGAATATCTTTAGCAAGTGACTGGGATAAAATGAAAATGGAATATAAAAATATGGTTGAAATAAAATAGAATGAGATATGGTTAAGAAGTAACAGAACTTAGAAGAGATGACAAAGGTTAAAGTATTGCAGAATAAAGGGGATGCATAAGCCAGTGCATTTCTTTGTGCCAGTCCCAAGCCCGGATAAATGGGGAGGGTTGCGTCAGGAAGGACATCCAGCGTAAAATTTTGCCAAATCATACATGCAGACAACAGTACAGAAATACATACCAGATCGGTCGAGGCCTGGGTTAACAACGACTGCCACCAGTACTGTTGGCCAAGAGGGTGCTGGCAGAAATTGGGCTACTGTTGGCCGAAGGAGGAGAAGAGACCCGAAGGCAGGTAAAGGCTAGGACTGTGATAGTGAGGGTTGGAACTTTGAATGTTGGCAGTATGACTGGTATAGGGAGAGAGCTAGCTGATATGATGGACCGAAGGAAGGTTGGTATATTGTGTGTGCAAGAGACCAGATGGAAGGGGAACAAGGCTAGGTGTATCGGAGATGGTTTCAAATTGTTTTATCATGGTGTGGATGGGAGGAGAAATGGCAAAGGCATTATCCTGAAGGAACAGTATGCTAAGAGTGTTTTGGAGGTGAAAAGAGTGTTGGATAGAGTGAAGTTTATGAAGCTGGAAATTGATGGTGTAATGATGAATGTTGTTTGTGCATATGCTCCAAGAAAAAAAATTTGGAGTGAGTTGGATGAAGAGGTGATGACTGTACCCAAGGGTGAGAGACTGGTGATTGGAGCAGATTTTAATGGGCATGTTGGTGAAGGGAACAGAGGGGATGAGGAAGTGATGGGTAGGTATGGTGTTAAGCAAAGGAATGCAGAAAGTCAGATGGTAGTGGATTTTGCAAAAAGGATGGACATGGCTTTGATGAATACATATTTTAACAAGAGGGAGGAGCATAGGGTGACATACAAGAGTGGAGGAAGATGCATACAGGTGGATTATATCTTGTGTAGAAGGGCCAGTCTGAAGGAAATTGGAGACTGTAAAGTGATGGCAGGGGAAAGTGTAGTTAGGCAGCATAGGATGGTGGTTTGTAGGATGACACTGGTGATCAAGAAGAGGAGGATGAGTGTGAGGGCAGCACCAAGGATCAAATGGTGGAAATTGAAAAAGGGTAATTGTGAGGTGATGTTCACGGAAGAGTTAAGACAGGCATTGAATAGCTGAATAGTTACCGAATAGCTGAGTAATTATAGCAGAGCTAGTAAGAGAGATGGCTAGAAAGGTGCTTGGTGTGACATCTGGAAAGAGGATGAAGGACAAGAAGACCTGGTGGTGGAATGAAGAAGTACAGGAGAGTATACAGAGAAAGAGGTTGGTGAAGAAGAAGTGGGATTGTCAAAGAGATGAAGAAAGTAGACAAGAGTATAAGGAGATGAGGTGCATGGCAAAGAGAGAGGTGGTGAAGGCTAAGAATAAGGTGTATGAAGAGATGTATAAAAGGTTGGACACTAAGGAGGGAGAAAAGGATCTGTACCGATTGGCTAGACAGAGGGACCGAGCTAGTAAAGATATGCAGCAGGTAAGGGTGATAAAAGATAATGAGGGAAACGTACTCACAAGCAAGGAGAGTGTGTTGAGCAGATGGAAAGAGTACTTTGAGGGGTTGATGAATGAAGAGAATGAGAGGTAGAGAAGGTTGGATGATGTGCAGATAGTGAATCATGAAGTGCAATGGATTAGCAAGAAGGATGTAAGGATAGCTATGAAGAGGATGAATAACAGAAAGGCTGTTGGTCTAGATGACATACCTGTGGAAACATGGAGGTGTTCAGGTGAAATGGCAGTGGAGTTTTTAACTAGATTGTTTAATGAAATCTTGGAAATTGAGAGGATGCCTGAGGAATGGAGAAAAAGTGTTTTGGCACCGATTTTTAGAATAAGGGTGATGTGTAGAGCTGTAGTAACTACAGAGGGATTCAACTGATCTGTCACAGCATGAAGTTATGGGAAAGAGTAGTGGAAGCTAGGTTTAGAAGGGAGGTGATGATTAGTGATCAGCAGTATGGTTTCATGCCAGGAAAGAGCACTACAGATGTGATGTTTGCTTTGAGAGTGTTGATGGAGAAGTACAGAGAAGGTCAGAAGGAGTTGCATTGTGTCTTTGTGGATTTAGAGAAAGCATATGACAGGGTGCCTAGAGAGGAGTTGTAGTATTGTATGAGGAAGTCGGGAGGGTCAGAGAAGTATGTAAGAGTGGTATAGGATATGTACGAGGGTAGTGTGACACTGGTGAGGTCTGCAGTGGGAGTGACAAATGCGTTTAAGGTGGAGGTGGGATTACATCAAGGATCAGCTCTGACCCCTTTCTTATTTGCAATGGTGATGGACAGGTTGACAGACGAGATCAGACAGGAGTCCCTGTGGACTATGATGTTTGCAGATGACATTGTGATCTGTAGTGAGAGTAGGGAACAGGTGGAGGAGACCCTGGAGAGGTGGAGATATGCTCTAGAGAGAAGAGGAATGAAGGTCAACAGGACTAAGACAGAATATATGTGTGTGAATGAGAGGGAGGATAGAGGAATGGTGAGGATGCAGGGAGTAGAGGTGGCAAAGGTGGATGAGTTTAAATACTTGGGATCAACAGTTCAGAGTAATGGTGAGTGTGGAAGAGAGGTGGGGAAGAGCGTACAGGCAGGATGGAGTGGGTGGAGAAGAGTGTCAGGAGTGATTTGTGACAGACGAGTACCAGTAAGAGTGAAAGGGAACGTCTACAAGAGGGTAGTGAGACCAACTATGTTATATGGGTTGGAGACAGTGGCACTGACAAAAAGGCAGGAGTCAGAGCTTGACGTGGAAGAGATGAAGATGTTAAGATTTGCACTGGGTGTGACAAGGATGGACAGGATTAGGATTCAGTATATTAGAGGGTCAACCCAGGGTGGAAGGTTTGGAGACAAAGCCAGAGAGGCAAGATTACGTTGGTTTGGACATGTGCTGAGGAGGGATGCAGAGTATATTGGGAAAAAAGATGCTAAGGATGAAGCTGTCAGGTAACAGGAAAAGAGGAAGGCCTAAGATAAGGCTTATGGATGTGGTGAGAGATGACATGCAGGTGGCTGGTGTGACAGAGCAAGATGCAGAGGACAGGAAGACATGGAAACAGTTGATCTGCTGTGGCGACCCCTAACAGGAACAGCCGAAAGAAGAAGAAGAAGAATAAAGAGAATCTCACATGAAAAGAGGAGAAGCAAATGCAGACTGCTAAAGAAAAAAATAAAGGTGTATCTGGATAATATGCATGAGTTTAAAAAGATTGCATTTATGCAATCAAGAAAGAGTACAAATGGAAATATTTATGGAAGAGGTTAGAATTGGACGAGGCTCAACAACTAACAGTTAAGATAGGAGGTGATGATATAAAAACAGTGATGTGTAATCAATCTTCAGAAAAGTCTGCAGAAAGAGATGATATTCCTGTGGAAGTTTGGAAATTAGGACGTAAGAAAGTATAAAGATCTGGAAGACTTTGCTTAACAGTATTTTAAAAGGAGAAGAACCAACATCTTGGAAGAAAATTATGGTGGCTGTGTTACCTAAAAATGGCAAAGGCTCTTCAAGCCCAATTTAATATAGACCCATTTCAATTTTAAACCGCAATTATAAAGTTTTTATGTCTATACTAGCTAAAAGAATGACAAAGATGTTGACAAAATTGATAGATATCAATCAGTATGGTTTTATGGAAGGGAGGCAAATTGTTGGCAACATTAATATTACAATGATGATCCAGAGGGAAGCAGAATGTAAGAAAATACCTCTGTTGTTGGTGAGTCTTGATGCAGAAAGCTGGGATTTTATAAGAAGGCCTTGGAAGCACTGGCATTCCATGATGCAATAATAAAGTTCATTAGAAGGATATATGAATGTTTGGTGACAAGAATTAAAGTGTGGGGGGGGGTCCTCACAATAAGCTCTGTTTGAACAGAGGGACCAGGCAAGGGTATCCTCTCTCCCCATTGTTATTTGCTTTATATTTAGGGCTATTGGCAAAGAAAATAAGGGACTCAGAAATAAAAGGATATTTTGCATCTGATAAATCCAGAAAAGGACATCTCAGTGTTGTGGAACATTTTGAGACAGTTTCAAATATTTTCAGTTTATAAAATTACTGAAGATAAAACAAATGATTAGCCATAAATTCAGCACCCACGCATGAATTGTTTCAGCAATACCCATATTTATGGGACATGATAAGGTGATGTATTTGGGAGTATGGATTAAAAAGCTTCTGTTATGGCAGCTAAGGATATGTGGAAAGAGATTAAACAAAAGATAATACAAAAACTGAGAAAATGGAAACTCTTATTTATGGATATGGATAGTACAATACAAGCAGTATAAATGTTTTTTAGTCCCATTAGTCTTGTATACAGGTCAGGCATACTTTTATCAACCTGAGGAGAAGTTGTGGACAGTAACTAATAGAGAGATGAAGAATTTTACCTGGGAGGTGAAGGGGGCAAGAGTTAAGTGGTGTAAGTTAATCCTTCCAATAGAGCAAGGTGGTTTAGGTTTATCTGGCTTAAAGGGATATTTTCGAGCTATACAGTTGAGGCTCATATACATAACACAAGCAGAAGGTTATAAATCAAAGTGAAAAGGAATAATAATGAATCGGGGGGGGGGGTTCAAGAAATAGAGAGAAAGCGGGATTTTGGATGCAGACCCTAAGGGGAATAATAAAATAATAATAACCATACAGAATATTATACTCATAAAGTAGCAGAAAGTATTCTAAGAAGTAAGCCAATATGAGAATGGAGAAAAGAGATTTTGCTAATAGGAATGACTGCAAGTGGGGGTAAAAACACTGGCAAGAGGTAACTGGAATTTACTGGGGAATCCTGGCAAAGGAACCAAGATATTGGGAGCAAGGAACTCAAGCAGGCAATAGAGTGGGATGAGGCCAATAAGACATTTGGATAAGGTTTGAGACTGCCTTCCCTACCATGACTTGATCTCAGAGTACAGGCAAGAGAAAGGTAGGGGAATTTTAAGTGAAAGACCTGTTCTGGCCAGGTTTTTAGTTGAATCTAGAACAGAAGCAGCTGTTAAAAGGGATAAATAGTAGGGCATATAAAACATAAAATATTGTATGATAACTATAAGACTCACTCATAGGAGATTAGAAAAGATTGGGAAGAGAAACTGGAAAAGCAATCTACAAGAAAACAATGGGAAGATGTATGCATGGCTCCCGAGTACGCAACCAAGTCCAGAAGGTTTAGGATCTTTGCTTGGAAGTGTTTGCGTAGGTATTTTTTAACCCACCAGACTTCAAAGAATTTTTCTTCAGGTAGATAGCAAATGTTGCAGGTGCGATGGAGAAGAAGTAGGTAACTGGGAGCATGTGTTTTGGGAGTGTAATGAGATGGCAGATTTTAAAAATTCCCTACACAATTCTATCAGAAATATTGGGTGAGTAAATGGGTGCAAGTAAGGAAATGATTCTTTTGAGCTGGGCTACAAGATCTGAATTGCATACAAATAGTAAGACCTTGTTAAGTTTAGTTCTGTTGGCTGCCAAAAAAGCAATTACTAGAAAATGGAAATCAAAGTCAACAACTGTTTTTGAGGTATTGATTATTATAAGAGAAATAAAAGAACAGGAAGAGAAATATTTAGAAAAGGGAAGGAGAAAATTACATAGAAGTAAATAGAAATTATGGGCACAATACATCATCATAATAATGTTCAGGAGGAGGAGGAGGAGTGAGTTTATGGGATGTCAAAAATTCAGCATTTATTTTTGTAATATTGGACTGATGATAGTAGCAAAGACAATATATGTGATGTATATTGTATTTAAATGGAAACATTTTTAAATGGTTTGTTTTCTTTTCTGTTAATGTATGTTTGCCTGTGACTTAAGTGATAATTTAATAAAGGTGGGGCTGTATCTGGGAGTACTAGAAGGGAAAATATAACAAAAGAGGGTAGATTTTTGAAGAAATTTATGAAAATATTTGGTATGGAAGATGTGAATTCAGTACTAAGAACTCAGAGGAAATTTACATATTATCCCCCAAGTTACAATAACTGGGCACGACTAGAGAGAAATTATATTTCAGAGGAACATGTGCATTTAATTGAGAACATTGACACATATCCAATAACTATTTCAGATCATGCGCCAATAATAACTAAAATAAAAATGCAGGGTAATGAAGTAAAAATGAGAGTCTGGTGCTTCCCCACCTACATGTTAAAATGAGAAGAATTTAAGGAATCAGGAGGGGAAATTATATGGGGTTTTTGGAAAGATAGAAAGTAACCCAGAAGTTATAGCTAGTGAGCAGGATAAAATAAAAGTGGAGTTTAAAAGTAGGATGGAAATAAAAGAAAAGAGATATGGTTAAGAAGTAATAAGAATTATTTAGAGGAGATGACAAAGGTAAAGTATTGCAGAGTAAGGGTAATCTCATAGACCAAGAAAAGGTGCAACTACAAAGTGCTAAAGAGACAATAAGGGAGTATCTGAATAGTATGCATGAGTCTAGAAAGATTGCTGTTAAGTAATTTTTTTTTAATAATAACTCTATGCCACAAAAACGTTTAATACAACAACTCAGGCAACATAAAGTATAAAGGGATGTCACCAACTTAGTAATCATCATCATCATCACCCCCTTTTTCCCATTTTCTACATGAGATTGGGTGTCATTTCACTTATCCTCATCTTTCTCTATTCAAATACTTTCAATACTCATACCTCACTGTTGCATGACTGCTTTCACACAATTCATCCACATCTTTGCTGGATGCCCTCATTTCCTTTTGCCTTCTTCCTATCTGACCCAAATCACTTTCACCATATCATCTTCTGTTTTCTCGCACGTGCCCAAACCACCACAGTCTCTTTTCTTCTACCTTTTCTGCAATTGGAGTTACTTTAGCTTCTGCTTTGATGTCCTCATTTCTTTGTCTGTCCCACAGTGTGCATCCTACCACCTGTCTCAGGCACTTCATCTCCATCATCTGTAGCTTCATCAACTGCTCTGTCTGTACTGCCCAGGTGTCTGTACCATACAGTAATATTGGTCACGCCACTGTTTTGTACACCTTACTTTTCAGCTTCTTTGGCATTCTTCTGTCATACACCACCACTGACACTCTTTGCAAGTTGGCTGCAGAACCTCTGATTCTAGCTTTGACCTCTTCATTCAGACTGTCCTTCTCCCCAGCCACTCCTCCCAGGTACTCGCATTTGTTACAGTCTTCCACTATTTCCCTTCTATCTCAATTTTCAGCTTTTTCTGATTTCTCCCATTTACTACCATTACAACTGTCTTATATATACTCAGTCTGATCCCATGTGCCTTCAATTTTGCATTCCATTACCCTACCCTTTACAGAAGTTCTTGCTCAGAGTCCGCCTGTAATGGCACATCATCTGCATGTAACTTTGTTGATCTGTCACCTGTTTGCTAATGAAATCCATCACTATTATGAACTAGTAGTGGTAGTAGTAGTAGTGGGCTCAGAACCCTGATGCACACCCACTCCCACTGAGAACCCTCTGTAAGACTGGACACTATTCACACTTCAGTCATTGAGTCTTTGTACATAGTTTGCACTAATTCTACTAATGTTTCTAGACTTCAAGCTACCACCAGACTGCCCAAATCAGCTTTCTTGGAACAGTGTCATATGTTTTCTCCAAGTCTAGAAATGCCCAGTTGGACTGTTTCCTCATTTCTAGCTTCATCTCAACTATCCGTTTCACTGCCAACATGGGGTTAGTTGTACTGCATCCTAATCTGAATTCAAATTGCTCATCTCCTATCTTACTGTCTACTAAGCCATGGCCTGAAGCTCAATGCCAAAAAGTGTATTGTCATCCCCTTTGGTAAAAACTCTGTACCCATGAACTACCACATAGCTGGTAGTCTACTTAATGCCAAAAATGTGATAAGAGACCTTGGGACACAGGTGGACAGTTGTCTCTCCTTTGATAATCACATTGCCACAGTGGTCAGGAAATCCTTCTACGTGGCTCATCTCATCACAAAAGGATTCTCATCCAGAAAAAAAGAGGTCATTGTTCCCCTCTACTCATCACTCATTAGACCCATTATAGAGTACAATGCCCCTTTTGGTATGTACCTCAGAAGACATCTACACCAACTGGAAAGACCACAGAAATACCTCACAAAGAGGATTACTGGCCTCAAACAGATGCCCTATGCAGACCATCTCAAAAAACTACAGCTTTACTCCATCGCATATCGCCTACTCAGGGGCGATCTCTGCCTAACATACAAAGCTATGTCAAACCCAGAGCTGTTGGACATGCTCCACTTAAAAAAATCCCAATCCCTCTGAGCTACATGCTCTAGGGACCTAAACCTTGTCACTACAGTAAACAGAACATGCTGGAGGGATAGATTCCTGTCCCAGAGACTTCCCATACACTGGAACAGACTACCTATCTATGTCAAACAGAGCTCCTCATTAGCACTCTTCAAGAAAAATCTTGATGATTGGATGGAAAATGGGAAATTCACCCCAGGGATCACTTCTGTGGCTCTGCTCGACAGGGGCACAGGAAAATAATTTTCTTGGGTGGCGAAAGCCGGGGTACATTTTTTGGCTAGGCTTATATAGGCCCTAGGGCCAATAGCCTAGTACCTACCTATGAACCTATGAACTACTCTGCATATTCATTTATCATTCACCCTGCCTAGAACTTTCATGCACTGTGACAGGAGTTTAATATCTCTTTACTGCCTACAGTTGTGAATGTCCTCTTTGTTCTTGAACACCTCTTATTGTCCAGTCATCTGGGATACATACTGCTCTAACTATCAGGAGCCATTTCTCCTTTATCCCACCAAACATCTTGATCATACCTGCTGTGACCTCATCAGAGCCTGCTGTTTTTCCTGACTTCATTTTCCTTAGTGCAGTTCTTACTTCTTCTAGGATGGGATCCTCTTCGTCTCTCTCTGTAACCTGTGTCTGGGATAGTACAGCTTCTGTGGGGTTTTCTTTATTCAGAAGCCGCCAGAAGTACTCCTTCCATCCTTTTGATGTCCCGTGGACTGGTGAGCAGATTGGTGCTGGCATCCCTTATGAAGGTTGTCATTCTGTCTTCTTTTTCTTTGTGTCTTTACCTTGCAACCTGATAGATTTCTTTGTGCCATCCACCGAGTCACTTTCTAGAAGTTGATAAAGTGCTTCTGATGCCTTGTCCTTTGCTATTGCAACTCCTCTCTTAGCCTCTTTGTTAGCCAACCAATATTCCTTCCTAGCCTGGTCTGTTTTTTCTGTTCCCACATATTCCTGCACTGCTTCTTTCTTTTGATGACTTCCTGGACTCCTGCATTCCACCACCAGCTTTTTTTATGCACCTTATTTCCATACCTGGCTTAACTGCATATCTGTACTGTAGCCCTCACACATGCTGTTTTGAAGTGTTGACATTCTTCTTCAACTCCACCTATTTCCTCTTCTTCTTGAGGTGCTACAGCCTGGAGTAATTTCTTGAGCTACTGTGCTTTCTCTCCAGTCAACTTCCAGGTCATCAGCCCAGTCTCTGTTGACCTTAGTACCTTCTCTGACCACTGCTTGCAGTTGAATTTGGCAACCAGTGGCTTATGCTGTGGACCAACTGTTTCACTAGGGATGACTTTGTATTCACTAATTCTGCCCCAGTGTCCTTTCCTTACTAGGACGAAGTCTACCTGTGTTGCATGTTCGCCATTTTTGTATACGATCTTGTGACTGTCTTGTGACCATGTTTTGACTACCATCAATCCATTTTCCAGACAGAAGTCTATAATGGCCTCTCCTTTATTCCTGTTGCCCCACCCATATGACCCAGGCAGTCTTTATATTCTGTTCTGTCTGCCCCGACATGTATAGTCAGGTCACCCATTATCAACACCAATTCCTGTTGTCCTGCTTTATTGAGTAGGCCCTGCAGCTGTTACCTGAATGCACTCTTTTCCTCACTATTACAACCCTGCCGTGGGGCCTAGGCTGAAGTTATGAATACTGAATGCCATGTCTGTCACTAATTCTGATGACATTTCTCAACACAATTCCCATATACTTTCTAGCCTGTCCTCCTCCTGATAGTAGACCCTGGATCCCAAGCGAAGTGGCTTTGCTGCACTTGTCTTCCAGCTTGTCTCCTGGATACATTGGATGTCCAGCTTCCTCCTTAGGTTCATAGGTTCATAGGTTCATAGGTTCATACTAGGCTATCTGCCCGAGGGCATTTACAAGCCTAGCCCATAGTTTTGTGGCTTACGCCACCCCTTTAGTATGGGGAACTATACCCATTATTTTGCTGTGCCTCTGTCGAGCAGTGACACTGAGGTAATCCCTGGGGTATATCTGCGATCTCCCATCCATTGGTCAAGATTTCTCTTGAACAAGGCCAGCGAGGTGCTCTGCCTCACATATACCGGGATTTTATTCCACAGCATAGGGAGTCTTTGGGTGATGAATCTATCCCTCCAGCATGTCCTATTAATAGCCGTGTTGAGGTTTAAGTCTCCGCCCTTGTGGCTCTGACGGATCTAGATTTTTGAGGTGAAGCATATTCATCAAATCTGGGTTTGACATGGCCTTGTATGTTAGGCAAAGGTCACCTCTGAGCAAGCGTAGCGACTGAATAGAGCTGGAGTTCTTTCAGTCGGGCAGCATAGGACAGATGTTTGAGACCCTTTATCCTTTTGGTGAGGAACTTTTGTGGCCTCTCCAGCTGCTGCAAGTGTCGGGTCAGATACATTCCGAATGGGGCATTGTACTCAATCATTGGTCTGATGAGTGATTAGTATAGGGAGACTATGACCTCCCTTGATCTAGATGAGAATCCCTTCATGATAAGGTGGGCAATGTAGAAGGTCTTCCTAACTACTTTAGCTACATGGGTGTCGAATGACAGACTACTATCAACCTGGGTCCCCAGGTCCCTGATAACTTCTTCTGTACTCAGTGGATTGCCACCTATTTGGTAGCTAGGGGTAACCTTGTTTTTCCCGAAGGGTATGACTATGCATTTTTGGCATTTAACTTTAGGCCATGGCTCTGGCACCAGTTATCCGTTTCTGTGAGACCCTTCTGAAGGATATCTGTGTCAGATGTGTTTTCTACTATGGCGCCCAGTTTGCAGTCATCTGCAAACTTTGTCAGCCATAACCCTCCTGTGTTTGCTTGTACTTGGAAAAGTAGATGCCAAACAAGAGTGGGCCCAGGACTGAGCCCTGTGGTACACCACTTGTGACAGGCTTTGAGTCTGACATGGCGCCAGCAACTCTGACCCTGTGGGTTCTGTCACTCAGCCAGTTTGCAACCCATCTTGTGATGTATGGGTTAACATTTAAGCTGATGAGTTTTTCAATGATACCCGAGTGGGGTATTGTATCAAAGGCCTTCGCCAGATCGAGGTAGGCTGTATGGACTGCCTTTCCCTCATCAATGGCTTTGGTGACTGTTTGAAAAAGTCAACCAAGTTTAGAAGGCATGATCTGCCTTTGACAAAGCCAAACTGGGATGGATCCAAAGTCTGCAAATTCCCTATGTCTTTATTTATGAGGTCCATTATGATCCTCTCCATGGCTTTGCAGATAAGGCTTGTCAAGCTAATGGGCGGTAATTTCCAGGGTCGGTGGAGGCACCGCCTTTGTGAAGTGGGACCACAGTTGCAGTGCACCACTCCTGGAGTGCGTATCCAGAGGTAAGACTATGATTAAACAGCTGTCCTAGCTGTGGGTTTAATTCCTCGTTGCGTTCGTGGAGCACACAGCCGGGGACACCATCAGGTCCCATGGATGCTGTGTTTTTTGCTTTGGAGAGCAGTTCTCACTAGGGCGTTGGAGATGTTTGGGGGCTGCAATCGCTTGGTATAGATATCTCTCCTTTTGGGGAGGAAGGAGAAGTTTGCACTGAACCTGTCAGCCAGTATGTTGGCAATGTCTGTAGGATCAGTAATCTTCACATCATTTTGAACTAGTTCTGAGCATATCTGGGAGTTTCCTCCCAGGTTTCTAACATAGCTAAAGAAGGCCTTATGATTGTCTTTTGAGTCTTTAGCTATTTTTCTCTCAAAATTTGCTTTGGATGATTTTATGAGAGCTCTTAGTTTTTTACTTATAGTGATCAAGGGTGTCTTACCTTTTAAGGATTTTGCTCTATCTTGTAGTAGCTTCCTCCTTTTGTTGTAGAGTTTGTTTATGGCTGGGGTCCACCAGAGTGGACGCTTGCCTTTGGTACAAAGAGTCTTTGTTTTGCTTGGGATTGCCTTATCCATGCAGTCCTGCAGGTGCTGGTAGAAGGCATTTGTAAGTGATTCAGCAGCTTGAGTACTGTTTTCCGTCGGCTCGGGGGCCTTAAAGGAGACCACACTAGTCTTTAGAAGTGTGAAGTCGGCTTTCGAGAAGTTCTTTACTGTGGTCTTTTTTATTTCAGGTGGGGGTGGGATGAGGACCTCCAGCGAGATTAGTTGTGATCTGATCTCACCAGTGAGGGGTATACTTCCGGTGTTGAACATTGTGCTCCCATGTTCGTGATGATGAGATCAAGTATGTTTTCTCCTCTTGTGGGATGGTGACTAGTTGTTCCATGGCATTTGAGTTTATGAATTCCAGGAACTTTTGGGCTAGGGTGTTTGGGCTTGAGTAGTGTTCCCAGTCTATATTAGGGTAATTGAAGTCACCTAGTATGATGGTGTTTGGTGATACATTTATCCCCTCTAGTGTTTTCAGGAAGGCCATGTGAGGTTCCTGAGTTTGTGAGGGTGGCCTGTAACATGCTACAATTTGCAGAGCAGTCTTGCCTATGGTTAATTGCACCTGGATGGTCTCCGATGCATCGTGCGTTGCCACCAGTCTTGAGGTGTGGGTGTCTTTGATGAATATGGATACCCCCTCCTTTCTTGGTATTGTCTGGATTTTGGGGCGGGCATGATAAGAGGTAAAACCTGATAGTGCTGGGGTGCTCTCAGGAGCCTTGAACCAGGTTTCTGTCACTGCACAGACATCGATGTTCTCCATACTGAGAAGGGCCTCGAGTGCGTGCATTTTGAGATTTAGACTTCTGGCATTGAGCAGCATTACCCTTAGTTTTTCCTTTTTGTGTTCTAGGGTGGTAGGTTTAGAATTTGAGCCTTGCCTAAAAATGGCACTATGGGGGTGGCAAGAGCCTTTGCCAATATCCGGAATCCCAGGGGTGACAGGTGCAAGCCGTCCCTTGCAAAGCAGCGTGGCTTGTCCAGCATATCATCCCAGGCAGACAGACATTGGATCCCCTTTGAATGACACCAGAGTTTAAGCCAATTGTTAAAGCTGATCATCTTATCTCTGTATTGTGGCATCATTCTTGGTGAAGGTAGGATACTGCTCAAGGTCAGGGTCATACCTGCCTGGGCTACATAATCAGAGAGCTCCTCACTGTCTCTTTTCATGTAGTCCAAGGAGGTACGTCTCAGGTCGTTTACACCAGCGTGGACAATGACTGAGTCATATTTGTACCTGCTGTTGAGAGACCTGAGTGCTTGCGTTATGTGGCGGATTCTAGCACCCGACAGACAGCTTACTGTGACCTTCTCCTTACTCAGTCTGGTGAGCGGGTCGTCAGTGTGTCTGACTATGGAGTCACCAATGACTAGTGTGTCTGGCATTGTGTTTGGCCTTAAGGGCTGTGACTGTTTGACACTCTGACTGTGAGGTCTATGTGTTGCAGGTGTTGTGTTCTGAGGTGGTGGTTGTTTGGGTGTCTGCTTTGGTGGCCTCTGCTGTTTTGGTAGATTTTTGATCAGAGCCGAGTATGTCTTTGTGTGTTTATGTGTATGATTTGAGGTTGTGATGGTACTATGTGAGACTGGGTCTATAGTGTGTGTGGTAACCTTCTCCTCCTGACTGGTCTTGCCAGTCCTATGTTGAGAGAGCTCAGCCTCCAGTTTGGCCGTATAGTTGCATCTCTCGCATGTATTTGTGTTTTGTGGGAGGAGGAGAGGGTTGTCTGTGTACATGAGGCAATTGTAACATTGCCTCAATATTCCCAGGTTCACCAGCTGAGCAGGAGAGGACACTAGCAACTGATCCTCGACATGCTAGAAGGACTAGACAAAAACTTTAAAAGAGATTCGGGGGCGTGGTGACCGAGAAATGGGGGTTTGCCTTTTGGGGTGCTATCTATAAGAGTGCCGTATCAAGGTAATAAGTACTGTAGGAGCAAGTGCTAGGTTTAACAGATAGAGAAAAGTCTACTTGGAGTCAAGTAGAGATGATCTTTTTAGGTATTAGAGAAAGTGATAGTAACAGGGATGCTTAAAGGTAAGATTGAAAAGAATGCACTCTGCAGTGTGCACTAGAGAAGTTAGATATGAAAGTAGGTAACTTGAGTTTTACCTGTTTAAAAGTTAAGGTTTAGTGGAGAGTTACTATTTTTAAAACAGCAAGATGGACTGAAAGGGGTGGTTACTTTTGTATTTTGGTACTATGAAATACTGTAGGATGGCCAATAAATTTAAATAATTGAAGGGGTGGGATTTCAAAAGTGATGGTTTTGTGATTACTCACATAAGCCAGTGAAAGTAGAGAGAAATGAGATATATGGTCAGATTAACATAAGAGGCGGGCAACTAGAAAGACAGTGGTATTTAACAAGACAACTTAAATGGGTGGGAGGGAGGGAAAAATTCTGCCTGACTCAGAACAGAGAGAGCTGTGGTCTCTTTTGAAGTTTTAATATGCTGTTAAACAGAATGCAAGCAAAACACAAGGTAAAGAAAACAAACTACAGTATTCAAAATATAGAAAGGCAATACAGAAATACACAAAATAACAGCAAACTAACCTTTCCTTCACAGCAAAGTGTAGCAGAGTCTGGATGAGCCTTTCTGGTAAAGGTATCACGTTATCCACTTCCTAACTTCATCCTGTCAGTGAACCTACATTGAGCGTGGCAATTCTAGTTCATGTCTGATAGGTTGATTGGTTTTACATCTGGCTTTTGCTCAACAGAGAAATCCCAGGTAACCCAAGTTGGGCAATGGGACACTGGCCAGCCAGTAGCTTACTAACCCAGGGCTTTATTGTGACAACACACTGACCAATAGGAGCACACAGACTCCTCTCACTATTAGCTTGGTTCCCTGGCTTAGGTTGGACAAGGCCAGGTCCCCAACCACCAGCAAATACCCATGCCCATTTGGTGACATCAGTCAACACAACCAGATCACCTAAAGCCCTCCCACAGTGCACAGTCTGTCATCTATGTTCTCCTATCTTTTTTTAACAAGAAAGATCATTATTAATTTATCACATATGACATAGGCAATCTTACATTTATATAAATGAAAGTAAACCATATCAACACAATTTCAGTTGCAAACATACATTGCAAACCATGCTGACACAACTGTAGCTGCAAACATTATACATTACTTATAATATATCCAGTCATTTTCAGTCAAACATTGCATAGCTCATTCAAATCCTGCCTTCTTTTAAACCTCATTCCTCCTCTGCATGTATTGATCCCACTATTCCCACTTTTTTCTTATGTAATTTGCTCCTATCTTTGTCTGAAGATCTCAAGTTCCAGTTGCTTTATCTCTGTTACTATCTTCGCTGTTTCTAGTAAAGTTAGTTTAGACTTTGATTTCCATTTTCTAGTAATTGCTTTTTTGGCAGCCATCATAACTAGACTCAGCAAGACGTTACTATCTATAGGCAATTACAATTCTGTATCATAGCTCAAAAATATAATTTCCTTCATTACACCAGTTTGCTCACCCAATATCTCCAACAGAGCAGGTTGCAGGGAATCTTTAAAGTCTACCAATGCATTACACTACCAGAAAATTTGTTCCCAGTTACCTCTTTCTTCCTCATCGCACTCTAACATTTGCTGTCTACCTGAAGAAAAATTCTTTGCAGTCTACTTGGTGTATAAAAATACCTATGTAAACAAAGATCCTAAATCTTCTAAACTTTGTTGCATATTTGGGAGACATACATATATGCCTCCATTGTTTCTTTGTGAATTGCTTATCCAATTTTTCTTCCTAATCCTTTCTAACATCCTATGATTGATTCTTATAATTATCATGCAATATTTTATATGCTTTACTAATTATTCCTTTTTTAACAGCAACCTCTGTTCTAGATTCTACTAAAAATTCTACCAGTACTGTTTTTTTCATTTATAACCCCCCTATTTCTTTCTCTTTGCCTATACTCTGATATCAATCCTTGACAGGGAAGACAATCTCTGACATGTAGTCCAAATATGTTCTTGGTGTCTTCCCATTTGATTAGCGTCCCCTCTCTAGTTATTTGCTTCCAATACTTCGGTTCCTTTGTCAGTTTTCTCCATAAATTCCAGCTCCCATTCTTGCTTATTGTCTGTATCATTAATTGCAATCATCCCTATTGGTAAAATCTCCTTTCTCCATTCCTGTGTTGGCTTAGTTCTTAGAATACTTTCTGTTACTTTATGAATAAAATAACTTGTATGATTATTGTTATTCTCCTTAAATGTCTGCTTCCAAAATCCCAGTTTCTTCTTGTTTCTTGAACTTTCCCCCTGTTTCATCAGCATCTCTTTTCACTTTGAATTATAATTTTCTGCTTGTGCTATGTATATGAGCCTTAACTGTGTTGTTCTGAAATACCCCTTCAAATCTGGTAATCCCAATCCGTCTTGTTCTTGCAGTCTTCCCCTTCTAGGTAAAACTCTTCAGCTCTTTATTAATTGCTATCCACTACTTCTTCTCTGGTTGATAAAAATATGCCTGGCCAGTGTATAAGACTAAAGGGACTAAGAACATTTTAACTGCATTTAGCGGGGTCCCTATTATATGATCAAAGATGCATTCTTTCAAATGCGTCTTGATCAAACTTGAAAGCACAAAATGGCAAAATACCGAAACAGCAAATAAGCAAATTCTTTCTCTGAAAAAGAAATCGCTTGTCCGCCTTTGTTATTTTGCCATTTTTGTCACTGTAGTGCAACCTCAAAGTTGGTATATTTAAGTAGGGGTGTGTGGGGTGTGTGGGGGGGGGGGCAAAGCCCCCCGACTTTATGTAATGTTTGAAATTTTTTTTTCTTTTTTGGGACAGCAATTTTTTTTCCCTGGGAAAAAAATCACTGTTCTAAGTGTTTGGGATTGTAAGCTTTTACTTACATGGGGTCGATAAATCAGCATTCGCTTTTTTAAGTGTTTGCTGATTTAATATAGACCCATTTATCGTACTATTGATATCCATATAACAGAGCTTCCATTTTCTCAGTTTTTGTATTATCTTTTGTTTAGTCTCTTCCCACATATCCTTAGCTGCCACACTGGAATCATTTTAAATCCATACTCCTAAATGCTTCATTTTATCATGTCCCCATAAATATGGATATTGCTGAACCAATTTGTGTGTGGGCACAGAATCGACCACTATTGCACTTGTTTTAGCTTCATTAATTTTGTATCCTGAAAACATTTGAAACTGTCTCAATATGTTCCACAACACTGTAATGTCCCTTTCTGGTTTTGTCAGGTATAAAATATCATCTGCAAATAGTGCCAGGTTTTCTTGACTACATACCAATTATATCCTTGAATTTCTGAGTCCCTTGTTTTCTTTGCCAGTGGTTCTACATATAATGCAAATAACAAAGGAGGGAGAGGACATCCCTGCCTGGTTCCTCTGTTCAAGCAGAAATTATCAGAGAGGACCCCACCCACTTTAATTTTTGCCTCCAATCCCTCATATATCCTCCTAATCAACCTTATAATTTTATCTAGGAATGCAAATGCTTCAATTGCCCTGGTCATGAAGTTCCCAGCTTACTCTGTTAAATGCTTTCTCTGCATCAAGACCCACCAACAGCAGTGGTATTTTCTTACATTCTGCTTCCCTCTGGATCATCGCTGTTCTGCCTATGTTGTCCAAAGTTTGCGTCCCCTGCACAAAACCACATTGATCCATGTCTATCAATTTTCCCATCATTTTTGCCATTCCTTTAGCCATTATAGACATAAACACATTATAATCATGGTTTAGTATTGAAACAGGCCTGTATGAAGCTGGATATCATAGATCTTTACCCTCTTTAGGTATTACATCTACCACCTCTTTCTTCTAGGATGTTGGTACTTCTCCTCTTCTTAAAATACTGTTAAACAAAACCTTCTAGATTTTTATCAGTTTTTTCCCTCCTAGATTCCAAACTTCCACATGAATACCATCTATTCCTGGGGACTTTCCTGTAGATTGTAATACATCACCATTTTATCTCATCTCCTCCTATCCTATTAGTAATTGAGCCTCCTGTGCCTCTAAACTTGGCATATTTAATTCTTCCATAAACATTTCCATTTGTACCTTTTCTTGATTTCCATATTTCTCTGCTTTATACAGACTTTCATAGAAAAAGCACAAATGGAAATATTTATGGAAGACTTAAATACAACAAGGTTAGATGTAGATGAGGCTCAACAATTAATATTTAAGACAGGAAAAGATGAGGTAAAAGTGACAATGTATAACCAATCTGCAGGAATGCCTCCAGAAATAGATGGTATTCCCATGGAAGCTTGGAAGCTAAGAGGGAAAAGTGATAAATATCCTGAAGGTTTTATTTAACAATATTTTAAAAGGGGGACCAACATCCTGGTGGCTGTAATATCTAAAAAATGTAAAGAACAATCAGATCCAGATTCATATAGGCCAATTTTAATTTTAAACCATGATTATAAAGTGCTTATGTGTATAATGGCTAAATGAATGGCAAATATGTTGCCAAAATTGATACATATGGATCAATGTGATTTTGGTAGGGAAGACAAACACAATATTAACAGAACAATGATGATCCAGAGAGAAGTAATGTAAGAAATTACACCTTTGTTGTTGAATCTTGATGCAAACAAAACACTCATCAGAGTATCCTGGGATTTTATGAGAATGGGTAAAGGAAGCACTTGCATTCCCTGATACAATAATAAGGGTGATTAGGAGGATAGATGAGGGATTGGAGGTAAATACCTAAGTGGGAAGATTCCTCTCTGATAAGTTGTTTCTGAACAGAGGAACCAGACAGAGGTGTTATCTTTCCCCACTGTCATTTGCATTACATTTAGAATCACTGACAAATAAATAAGGGATTTAGAAATTCAAGGATATAATTGGTATGGTAATCAAGAAAAATTTGCTTTATTTGCAGATAATATTATACTGCACCTGATAAAACCAGAAGAGGACATTTCAGTGATGTGGATTATCCTGAGACAGTTTCATGTCTTTTCAGGATATAAAATTAATAAAGATGAAACAATAGCTGTAAACTATGTACCCACACATGTATTTGTTCAGCAATACCCACATTTGTGGGTGTGAAAGCTGCCAGCCCAGCTACCTAGAATTTTGTAAATAATTATATGCCATTTATGAATAGTAATATGATTTGTATGCCTGTCCTACAAATGTAAGAAAACTGTATGTTATGTGCTGAGCTTCAAGAACATAACCACAGTGTACCCTACTGGAAAAGAACAGAGTTAACTTGCACAATTCTAAGAAAATAAGTTGACAAGTAAAGAGTTTTATGATTGTGTTTACCACAGCTAGAAGACAGAATGTCTGCAGCTAGAAATTCTTTCTATTGTCTGGAAACAGAAATAATTACAGGTTTCAAAGGTAAAAGTATGTAACTGTTTATGACTTCCAGTTCCAGGCAAGCTTCTAACAGATAAGTATTTTTGATACAGGGATGCTAACTTTTAAGTTTCTGTTAGCCTGTAAACTAAAGGCAGAGGTGACAATAATTATGTAATCTGAGATATCCCAGCAGAAATGTTTGATAGTAATTTAAGAGCTATCTCAGAGAGAGAGGTTTTGCATTTTGTATTTGTCTTGGATCTGAGCACATCCATCTTCAGCACTTCTCATCTGTATTTGCCTGGCTCTGTAAGTAAGACTTTGATCATAGTATCTCTTAGAGATAGATAGAAATACAGTAAGATTAGTTTAGATGCTTTCTGTATTTATGTGAGACTGTCCTGCAATGTTGTTTTAAAGTATTTCCTGTGATTCTGAACTCTGTTGTAACTGTGTTGAGTTACTGAGTATTGTCTTGTGCTTTTATTATTTATTATTAAATATATTTAAACCTTTTAATTGTGGCTGGTTTGTTTAGAGATATTTAAGCTCTTAGAGTACTTGCATATATATCTGGGAACACTGTACAGGCCACTCTTAAATAGCCTTAAAGTCTTGGACACACTTACCATTTGGATAATAGTAACATTACACAGTAGAATTGGTCACTCTTTGGGAAGGGCCTTGTAGTAGCCGATAAGTAAGGGTGATTGGTGGCAGTGATTACTACCTTATAGTCTGAGCAGAAGGGGACATAGCTAGTAAACCTATGCCAGCCTTCCCCAGGAATGAAATCTCAAAGTGTGTGTGTGTGTGTGTGTGTGTGTGTGTGTGTGTGTGTGTGTGTGTGTGTGTGTGTGTGTGCGTGTGTGTGTGTGTGTGTGTGTGTGTGTGTGTGTGTGCGTGAGCTACTTGGGCAGGGGCACAAAGCACTGGTTTGAGAGAGAGGGTGCTGGCAGTTTTGTCTTAACCACTCGGCTGAGTTCTTAACCCTATAGCTGTGTCCGTGGGAAGCCTTATTGGGGATATGGAGAAAGAGGGAAAAACCAGCACCAGACTGACTGTGATCTCTGAGTGCTCTTAAGGGAAATTGTACTTTACTGTGTGTGTGCTTGTCATCCTCCCAATGTGCACGTCTCTCACTGGTGTTAGTGGTGAGGATTGAGATTCCTTGATTACTGGGCTAGTGCAGGGGCATCACAATGGGAACATGACAAAATGAAGTATTTAGGAATATGGATTAAAAAGGATTCTGTTATGACAGCTAAGAATATGTGGGAAGAGACTAAACAAAAGATAATAAAAAACTGGGAAAGTGGAAGATCATGTCTATGAATATGGATAGCAAAATGCAAACAGTTTTATACACAAGTCAGGCATATTTTTTATCAACCAAAAGAGATGTTGTGGACAGTAACTAATAAAGAGTTGAAGGATTTTATCTGGGAGGAGAAAAGGACAAGAGTCAAGTGAGATAAGTTGATCCTTCCAACAGAAGAAGGTGGTTTAAGGGGTCTATATTAAATACTCAAAGAGGCGTTACAGCGAACACCTCTTCATCGTCACATACACAGCGAACACACAAAACCACAAACTCTGACATCAGTGATTTCCTTCCCTGGGAAAGAAATCACTTGGCCATCCTTGTAAGTTTGCCGTTTTCCCCACTGTATTGCGATCTCGGAGTTGGTAGAATTAGTTGGGGGTGGGGGGCACAGCCCCCCACTTTGTCATGTTTGTAATGATGTGTTTATGTTCTGAGGAAAGTGATTTCTTTCCCAGGGAAAGAAATAGCTGATGTCAGTGTTCAAGGTTTTGTGCGTTCGCTGTGTATGTGTCGATGAAGAGGTTATACATAATACAAGCAGAAAGCTACAAGTGGAAAGGAATAATGATGAAGCAGAGAGGAAATTCAAGAAATTAAGTGAAAGTGGGATTTTGAATACAGATCCTTACAGAGCATGACAACAATCATGCAGAATATTAATACAGGCAAAGGAATCCGAATATGGAAAGCTTTGCAATACAAAAAATAAGAAGACAAAGAGGAGATTAATAATGGAGAAGTTAAAGAAATAGAAGCTGAGGTTATGGAGTACCTGCGAAATGAAGGATGCAGTGTAGAAAATCTAACTCAGAAAGCACCACAGCAGGATAGAGCAATAGACATCAAAATTAAGGAGAAGCCAGTGGAAGAGGAAGCAACTGGGCAGTTGCCATATGAAGATATTTTGGAGCCTTCCACAGGAAACCAGTTTAAACAATTACTTGAAGCTGGACAGCAAGGGAAGGAACAGGAAACTGTGGAAACTCTGATGCAGTCAATGTTGAGGAGTGATAGGCCAGTGAGTTCCCATATGACAGAGCAACAGATGAAACTGAAGAGAAGGTGCCACAGGAAGATGCTATAGAACTTTCTACAGAATGCCCTCAAGAAGAAGAAGAACAAAAAATGTGCTCTTAGTTTAGAAGAAAAGGAGTTAAGAGAAGAGTTGCTTGATTTAATAGAGATGGATAGACATATTAAGATCAATGAAAGAAATAGACTGCAGAAGGTCAATAAAACCCAAAAAGTCAGAAGTTGATAAAATAAATGAATACAGTAATTAGGACTGTCCGTATTGATCCATGCAATATAACAGAAGTAAACAGGATATATTACTGTGCAGCTAAATTAATAACAGATAAAATTCTACCATAAGAACACAGGGTAGTGAGGGAAAGGAAGGGGAGTAATTGAAAACCATCATGGAAGTATCAAATAGAGAAAACTATAAAGCAATTAAGATAAGAACCATCACTGTTAGAAGAGTATAGAAGAGGGAGCAGATCAACAAAAATAGTCAGAAAGATAGATGCAATAAAAACAATGCATAGTATTACAACGTATCAGGCTCTATCTTGCACTATTGCAAATAATAGACTAAAAATCTCAGCACAGGCAGAAAAATTAGAAGATACACAGATAAATATAAAGAAAAAGTACAAAATAAGCAATTTATTAATGACCTTAAAAAGTTCTATAGAGAATTGTGAAACAAGGTAAAAGGAATTGAAGGACCAGCTAAAAAGAAGAAATAGATACATTTTGGAGAAATATCTATGAAGATCCTGTGAAACATAGCAAAGATGCTAAATGGATAAAAGAAGTAAAAGAAAGAAAGAAAGAATAAGAAATTCAAAGGTGCAGGATATGAAATGGGATGAAGTAATGGCCAGAGAGACTGAGATAAAATTAAGAAAAGCCTCTAACTGGAAAACCCCAGACCCAGATGCAGTACCTAACATCTGGATAAAAGTATTAACATGTTTGCACAAAGATTTAACCATGAGTAAGAACTATTTATATGCGCACCCTGAACAGACACCAACCAGGTTAACAACAGGAAAAACAATGCTTCTATGTAAGAGTGAACCTGCAAGTTATCCTAAAAAATATAGACTAATAACTTGCCTTCCAATGATATATAAACTATACACCAGAACTGATGCAATAGAGTTTATAGTCATTTAAAAGAAAATTCAATCATGGCAATAGAACAAAAGGTTATAAAAAAGTCATATGGAATAAAGGATCATCTGTTGCTAAATAACATCATAATGGAGAACTATAAAAAGGGGAAGAATCTAAGTATGGCATGGATTGATTACAAAAAAACATTTGATAGTATCCCACATTCATGGATAAAAGAGTGCTTAAAAATGTATAAGATACATCCTACACTAATCAATTACGTTATAGTGACCATGAAACAATGGCAGACCACTTTACAATTAAGCCATGATAAAGGACAAATTATTATTCCAGGGATAAAAATCCGAAGGGAGATATTCCAGGGTGACTCCCTGTCACTGCTGCTATTCTGTCTTGCCCTTCACCCTTTAAGCTGTCAACTTAACAGATTAGACCATGACTATAATTTGTCTCATAGAAAACAACAAAGTGTAAAGACCTCTCTCATCTTCTCTTTGCCGATGATTTAAAACTATATAGCTCATCAGATGAGGAACTGAAAGCACAACTGCAAGTAGTCAAAACCTTTTCAAATGATATAAGAATGTCATTTGGTCTTGATAAATGTGCAAAAGCAACCTTTAAAGCAGGAAAACTGCAGTACCAAGAAAACATCAGTTTGGGATAAGAATGTGATATAAAAGAACTTGAGCAAGAGGGAGTGTATAAATAATTGGGAATTGATGAAGGATCAACAATAAAACATGAACAATGTGAATAAAACTTAGTAAGATACATTTTAGAAAACTTAAATTAATCCTGAAAAAAGCGTTGACATCTAGGAATAAAATTCAAGCTACAAACCAATTTTCTCTTCCCGTTCTAACTTACAGTTTTGGAGTGATTGACTGGCCCCAAAACATGTTGGATAGATTAGACAGGAAAACAAGAAGGATGTTTCATGTTCACCAAATGATTTATAAAAATCAGTGCATACCAAGATTATATATTCCCCACTGTGAAGGAGGTATGGGCCTGCTTGAAATTGATTACATGTACAGATCTGCAATTGTGGGACTGAACACATATCTGCTGACCTCACAAGACCAAAATGTAGTGAAAGTTTTGAAACATAAGGAGAATAAATCTAAGATTACTTCCCTGCTTAGTTTAGCAGAAGCATATCGGCGTCAAGCGGAAATGGAAATCAAACCAGAAGTGGTTCCCTATTAGAAGACCGAAGACGCATTCTTTCGAATGAGTCTTGGTCATACTCAAAAGCCTGAAACAGCAAAATATCGAAGCGGCTTCTAAGCGAATTCTTTCCCAGGGAAAGAATTTGCTTGGCCGCTTCGTTACTTTGCCGTTTTCGGCACTGTAGTGCCATCTCAGATTTGGTATATTTAAGTAGGGGGGGTGTGGGGGGGTGAAGCCCCCCACTTAATGTAATGTTTAAAGTATGTTTTTTTGTTTTTGGTTGTTGTTGAAACAGCGATTTATTTCCCTAGGAAAAAAAATCGCTGTTCTGACAGTTTGAAATTGTAAGCTTTCGCTTACATAGGGTTGATTAATCACCGTTCACTTTTTTAAGCACTCGGTGATCTAATATAGACCCACCAGAAGTACATAAAAATCAGGCAGAAATGGAATGTGCCAAAAAACAAAAGAAAGACTATAAGGTGAAGGATCAGTTGAAAAGACAAGAAATGTGGTAAATACATAAATATAGTTGCAAGTTTAGAAAACTTCTGTAAGAACCTCATGTTGATCCGGATTGAAGGCAGGAATGGTAAAGGAGAGGCAAATTCAAACCAAAAGTTGAAAGGCTAATATTGGTGGCTCAAGATAGTGGGCTACTTACATGTTGGTTTGCAAGGCCCATTGAATATGTGGAAGAAACAGACAAATGTAGGTTTTGTAAAACAGAATTGGAAACAGTCACACAACTTGTTGCTGGTTGTGACATACTAATGACAGGAGGATTGTATACTGAAAGGCACAATAATGTGGCAAGACTGTTGCACTGGGGATTGTGCAAACATTATGGGGCTGAAGTGGCTGAAAAACACTGGAAACATGAACTGCAAAGCATCATAGAAAATGATGAAGTCTACATCACACGGATCACCCATTACCAACAGTTCAAAAGGTAGATGTGAGAAAACCAGCTGTAGCGGTCTATGAAAAGAAGTCAAAAGTAGCATTGATCATTGAAATGGCTACACCCAGTGACTACAGTGTCTTGCAGAGAGACACAAAGTCATAAAATACCAGGATTTGCAGGCAGAAATGAGAGCAATGTGGAAGAAAGATACCCAGACAGTTCCAATAGTAGCAGGAGTAATGGGTCTTATAAAAAAAAGAATCTACAATCATATTTAGATATGTTATCAATACATGTAACTGAGCCAAAACAGGAATTGGGAAGGACATTCTTCTAGTAGGAATTACTGCAATTAGGGGACTAGAGAATAGGCAAGAGGGCCCTGTCATTTACTGGGGGAAACTGACAAAGGAACCAAGGTATTGGGAAGAAATAACTACATTGAGAAAGGTAAAATAATGGGAAGAGGCAAACAAGACATTTTGACTATAGGCTAGAGACTACCTTCCCTATCAAGGATTGATATCAGAGTATAGGCAAAGAGAAAGAGAAAAGGGAATCCCAAGTTAAAGACCTGCACCAGTACAGTTTTTAGCTGAATCTAGAACAGAAGCTGTTATTAAAAAGGGATAATTAGTAGTACATATAAAATATTGCAAGATAACTACAGGAATCAGTCAGAGGAGGTTAGAAAAGACTGGGAAGAGAGATTGGATAAACAGTTCACAAAGAAACAATGAGAGGTCATATGTGCTAGAGTCTAGAGGATTTATGATTTTTGCTTGGGAATATTTGCATAGGTATTTTTATACCCCAAGCAGACTCCAAAGAAATTTTCCTCAGGTAGATGACAAATATTGGAGGAGTGATGGGGAAGAAAGAGGTAATTGGGAACACATGTTTTGGGATTGCAGTGGGTTGGCAAACTTTAAAAAAAACTCTGCAGAGTACTCTGTCAGGAATACTGGGCTAGCAAATGAGTGTAACTAAGGAAATTATATTTTGAGGTGAAATAAAGGATCTTAATTGTATAGATATAACAAGGCCTTATTAAGTTCAATTATGGGGTCTACCAAAAAACAATTACTAGAAAGTGGAAATTAAAATCTAAACCACCCATATTTGAAGAAGTGAATATTGTAACACAGACAAAAGAAGTGAGATCTTCTAACAACAATAGGAGGAAATTATGTAGGGAAAAAATGGAAATTGAGGGAGCAAAACAGGCAGAAAAATTTTTGGAGGAGGAATGATGTTTAAGGGATGGCAGGAAGTGACCAACCTATGTAACATTGGATTGATTATACTGTACAGAGGAACGTATGTGATGTGTAATGTTTGTAACTGGGAACATGTTAATGTTTTTTTTAAATGCAAGTTTGCCTTTGTCACTAGTGATAATTTAATAACGGTGTTTAAAAAGGTGTGCTTTATTTATACATCTTTTGTGCAATATTACACATTTCTAATATCCTGTCATACAATTTCATAATACATATATTTTACTATTATACAGTTAGCCTTCCCATTCCTTCAATCACAGCCATATTTTATTTCCAACATTATGTCTTTATTGTCCTTTTAGCTATATAATAACTCTTTGCAACATCTTTTCTGTAAACACCATATATTATTTTTAACACCTTTACTGAATTATCACTTAAGACATAGGGAAACATACAGTTATGCATAAGAAAACAAACCATATTGATATGTTCCTAGTTACAAACATTATACATCACATATGCTTTTTGTATAACTATCATCAATCCAGCATTACATAACTTGGTGAATTCCTCCCTTCCCTTAAATCTCACTCCTCCTCCAAAACATTATTCTGCATGTATTGTTCTCAGAATTTCTATTTTTCTATGTAATTTGCTCCTACCCTTTTCTAAAGGTACCATTTCCAGTTCTATTATCTCTGTTACATTATTCAGTATTTCAAATACAGTTGGTTTAGACTATGATTTCCATTTTTTTTTTAGTAATTGCTTTTTAGAGGCACCAGAATTAAACTTAGCAAAAAGAAGAATCCATGGTATCTATCATAGTCTCAGAAAACCCAGTATGCAACCTATACTAGGTCAAAAACAAACCAAGCAGAAACTTTGCAGTGTGGAGGGTGTGAAGTTCACTCCTTGAAATATGTCATGCACCTAGGTCACTAATTAAATTCAAATTTTAAAATATGTACTACAGAATAATAAAATAGTAGGTAGTCCACAGCTCAGTTAAAAATGGAACATCCTTTATTGAAACACACAACCAAGCAATCCTAGTCGAGTATTATGAAAGCATTAAAGACATTCATTAATTTATATATAATCAGGTTATTTGGATCAAGAGAGTGGTTACAGAGGGTGGTTCTATTAAGAGCAATAAAAGCATTAAACCCATTCCTTTAACCAAGTACTCCTTCCCCCTTAACACCATAGTGTAAACTGAAACTGTGCTACCTTAGAAATGAAACTTAAAAGCTAGAGACAAATTAAAATATATAATATAAGAACAGCTTAAGGCTAGCCTACTAATCCAAACTTTATTAATTAAGAAACCAACTCACTAACAAAATGACTGACTAATTAACTAACAAAAAGATCTACCACTAAACATCTATCAAAATAAATATTAGTAACTTATAAACTGAAACACTTTTAGCAAAGATCGCTTTCGTACCAAATAAATACTTCATCAGGTTTGTGTATAAAAAATATCATAATATAAATGAATATGTGTATAAATCTGCAAGTGAACACCTAAGTAAGCTGAAAACCATAGCTATAATTGCTAAGCTGGAAATACAGTGAAACATATTAGAAATAAAGCATTAAGGCCCTGGGGATCTGTTCAAGTGTGGCATCTAACAAAACAGTTTAAATGAGTAAAAGTATCAGAAAAAAGTACTAATGTCAGTTTTTTCATTGTAAAATATTTACAATGTTTGATATGTGTTTATAACAATATTAGTATGTATAATATTAGAGTGTACTGCGGTGGTGGTGCTGCGGTAGCGTTGTCGCCTCATAGCAAGACGTTGTCCCTTTCGATTCTCAGCTAGAGCTTCTTCTGTGTGGAGACATACATGAATGGGGCGTGCCTTCATTGAAGGTTGTGCATCAGGGCTGGTAACCCGGTACATAAAAATCCATTACCAATCATTAGCGGACCGGAGTTCTGCTGTGGCGACCCCTAACTGGGAAAAGCCGAAAGACACATAATATTAGAGTGTAATGTCAGCATTGATCGCTCCCATATCAAACTCTTAATAGTCTTTTAAACAGTGAGGCAATTTTCTGAGTTCTAGTATGCTTTTTATAAAACAATAATAATTAAGTCCCATTTTCCTAAAAAAGTTCAGTTTCAGCTGCCATGGTAGTTAACGTTTTTCTAAAAGACTAAGGATGCAGAACAGTTAAAGAAGCTAGAGGTGGTGAAAATTAAGTGCCTGAGAAAGGTGGTAGGATCCACACTGTGGGACTGGTGAAGAAATGAGGACATAAGAGCAGAAGCCAAAGTAGCTCCAATTGCAGAAAAGATCAAAGAGAACAGATTACGGTGGTTTGGGCACATGTGCAGAAAAGCAGAAGACAATCTGGTGAGGAAAATTTGGGACAGACAGGAAGAAGGTAAGAGGAAGCGAGGACGTCCAGCAAAGAGGTGGATGGATTGTGTGAAAGAAGATCCATGACAGTCAGGCATGGGTGTCGAAGAAGGCAGGAATGTGGCACTGAATCGAGAGAGTTCGTGACAGTTAACGTGATACCCCAACCCCATGTAGGAAAAAAAATGGGAAAAAGGGGGCTGATGATAATGATGATGATAATGATTAGGGATGTCTCCTTCCAATTCCAAAAGGTCCCCACTATCAATAATTTGAAATTTAAAGCCAGTGTGTCTTTTGTGAAGCTGCAAGTGCAGAGCCAGTGCATTATTCTTGCACTTAGCTCTAATTTCAGAAAGATGGCCAGAAATCCTTCCTTTAAATGTGTTGAGCATTTTCCCCACATAAAATGCTTCACAGTCTTTGCAGCTTGCTCTGTAAACCACCTGCATTTAGTTACCATCACCTCCTGCATTGGTTTTAATCACTTTCTTTAAATAAGGGCAGAAAAAAAAACATGTCTCCCTCCTGTATGTGGTGACAAAAAACACAGTTGATTCCACACATATTGGAGCATGTATCCAATGGTCTGGGCCTACCTTCAACTCAACTCCTGATGTTTCTGGCTTTCCTATACACAAAGGAAGGAACTTCTCCAAGGATGTTCATTAGATATGAGCTTTCAGTATTTATGGCCCAATTCTCTCTAATAATATTAATGATGTTGTAATATTCAACAGTAAAAGTCAAGATACAACTGTCTTTAGATTTGTTGTCCATAGGTTTCTTTAAAACGCTCCTATAAGGACTGTTAATTACTGGTGAATTTGTACTTTTTAGTTCAATTATAGTTCCAGAATGCTTCTTAACATGTTGCTTTTGTATCCCCTCACCAAAAAGTCATTTTCAGGATCATTTAGGTTCTTAAGGAAGGGTTCCATTTTCATGGTAATCCTGGCCAACCTGTAGCCCTGGGACTTACAATGTTATATGTTGTCCTGGTCAGATGGAAAGTCTTATTATGTAGCAGGAGGTTTACTCTGGTAGGTTTTCTGTACAGATCTGTGTCCATTTTAACTTGGTCCAAGTCTTTCGTTATCTGCATATCTAAGAAGATTGCCGAGGTGAGGCTGTGGGAAGAGGTGAAATGCAGGAAGCTGGTGGTTTGATTCAGATAGTTGATAAACTCGTCTAATTTAGCACTGTCTCCTTTCCATGCAATAAAGATGTCATCAATAAAGTGAAGATACACTGTGATATGTTGCATGTATTCTCTGTTGTTAAAAACATAATCCTCCTCCCACTTGCCTAGGGCTATGTTGGCTAGGCTAGGGACCATAGCTGACCCCATGGCTATACCAGTCTTTTGTTTATAGTAATTTCCATTAAACATAAAAATAAATTGTAGCTAAGCACCATATCGAAAAGTTAACCTGTTCTTTCATGTTGTGCTGGTGTGTCATTGTTGTTTTTCCTGTACAAATCAATCACTGTTTCAATACAATAAGTATTTGGAAGTACAGTATATAATGATTCAACATTTATTGTTAATAAAATGATATCAGCATTAGTTGTAATGTTTTTTTTATTTTCCTTAAAAAATCATTAGAGTGTTTCTGTGTGAAATGTTCTTCTCAGTCAGAGGTTGTAGCAAAAAATCCAGGTAGATGGCAGTAGCTTCGGTTAGGGACTCCCTGCTTGTAAACACTGGCCTTCAAGGAATGGACCAGAACCATCACAGAAATATTGTGGAGGAACGCCTGAACCAGAACCAACACCATATCCAGAACCGACAAGACAACCAAGACCAAAGACAGCACAGCTACCAAGAGCAGCATCTGGAAAAAGGAAAGAGGAATGTGAAAATATTGCTGCATTTCTTTCCATACATAATCATATTTAAAAAAGTAAAATTCATATCACTGTATTTCTTTTTAATGTAATTTTTAACACCCAAAGGTAAATGCATTGAAGTAGAAAAAATTATTTATTAAATGCACACACACACACACACACACACACACACACACACACACACACACACACACACACACACACACACACACAGACACACACACACACACACACACACACACACACACACACACACACACACACATCCATTTTTTCACATTACATACTATTCCTTTTTGCACTGAATTTAATCTTGAGCTCCATAAGACACAAACAAGAAATTATAATATAATAGCTCTTTTTACATAAAACAAGGAAACATATGCACACCACCTAAGTAAGCTAATTTTCCCCAAACAGGCTAGCCATCTGGTGGTGTAAACCTTAGCTGTAGATGATTGTCACTGGTAAAGTGACACCCCAGGAACCCCATGTG
>NC_056740.1:531978217-531995717 GCF_019279795.1 Protopterus annectens | reverse complement strand
GTTGTTATGCATCAATTTGCTGAATCTGCGGATGTACTACTTCTGTCTGTAGGATTTCTACCTACACAGCTATTAATAAACTGCTTACCTTGTATTGCTTGGTGGTACCTAACTGCCATAAAGGTTCAAGGAAAGGCAATGTAAACAGAAATGTTGTCACGATGAGTAACCAAAAATCCTTGTGTGACAAAAAGAGAAAACAGTGAGGATTAATGTAGATTTTATACTTAAAACATAAAACAATTTAGTTGACATTGTGACTAGATAAGTGGAACACTCTAGACCAACATCTTGTTCAGGGTCTAGATATTTAGGCTTATATAAGGAACAAGAATTATTTGACAAAAAAATTATACTTAGAAGTCCATTTCTCTTCTTACCTATTTACCAACAGGTTCAGAGCTACATAAAGCATCACCATTTCCTTTGACTGAAATGTGTCTGGCAGTCATAAACCACCTTAAAATCGAAACTCCTTGAATATGGAATTGACTTAGACTGATACTGATGTGAATGTTCAGATCTACATGCTGCTATAAATAAGGACAAGATTCAGGCGTTTGATCAACCTACGGTGATGAGACAAGATATCGAAAACTAATAATTTAGTGACTATCTACAGCGTTACCAATTCCCTTGCACTTTGAACTAACCAGTTAAAAAGCTTTTGTTATATTTTATCTGTCTATATCACAAAACACACATAGTATTTTTTTATTTGTTTAGTTAACTAGGGATGAGCAAATCTACATGTTTAAAACATGAACAGAATATCATTTGTAAAACAATAAAGCAGGTATGGCTTGTTGTACTGGCTGATAGGCTGCAGCCATCACAATAAAAAATAAATGAATTAATAAAATACATGTTTTATTTACATTTTTCTTTTTCTTTTATAACATTTAATTTTAGCATTACCTTTATCAGAACTTCACATGAGTTCTTAGATCTTCTGAAGTGTCATGTGAAAAAAAATCCCTTACTCTGCTTGCAGGGCTTTTTTCTACTTAGTACAGGGTATAAATAAATTATGCCTTACTACAATTCTTCCTGTCTTCTGCAGAAGGCAAAAACATAACAGAAACGTGGATCACTGCGTTACTATATGAAGCAGTGAGGAGCTACTTCCATGGGCTCAAGTTGTCTCAGGTGACTGGCTCAGAATGAGGCAGCCTAAGGCTGAAAGTAAAATAATTAATGGATTTTGCAGTAGTACCTGCATGGGAATATTTTTTTTCCTTTTCTTCACTACTAATCCTTCAAGTACCAGTTATTTAATATGTTGTAAGGTAAGATTTTAAGAAAGTGATTTTGGGTATGTTGATAAATGCATGTATATGGGGGCCATTGATTTATTTTACATTTGTTTACTGGGAAAGTCTGGCTTGGACCGAGCCAATTTTCAGCAGATGTTAAGGGAGAAATGCTGCAGACGCATGTCTTTACAATGTGGGAGGAAACCAGAGCACCCAGAGGAAAGCCACATGAATGCAGGGAGGACATGCAGATTCCGCACAGAAGGCACCCCAGCCCAGAATCGAACCAGAGAACCTCTTGCTGTGAAGAGACAGCAAAAACCACTGCACCATTGCTCCATTCAATAATTGTTCTTTGATGTTCTGAGGTGTCCTTGGTTTCACAGAGTGCCTTTGATTTTGCCTATTTTAGTCTGTTTCTTGCAAAGTTTGTATGCTTTCAGAAAACATAAAGTTATAGCCCTAAGAAAAGGACACTGGCTATCTTTAAATAAAACTAAATTGTATAGTGTTCTATTAAATGCATTAAATTGTTAATGCTGCTTGGGTGACTGTCATCTCTTATTCACTTTCTATAATTTCAGACTTTATTTTCCACTGAATTGCTTTCAATTGTACCTTTAAATTTTGCATTTTCTCAGCAAAGAATGCTCAGCACTCCCAAAATTAATTACTTGCACATGCAGACAGCTTGTCTACATGTAAAAGTACTCAGCAGTGAATCTTTGTAAATTTCACTCAGAACAAAATGTACAAATGCCTTCAGCTGCAGACCTTTGACTCCCACTAAACATTTGCAAATGGAAAATAAAGCAAAGTACTATCTTTGCAGATGTAGGACTCGACATTTTTCATAGCTTTCATAATTTTGTCTTATTTTTCAAGCTAACTTGCTTACAAACAACACTTTTTTGTGGCTCAAACCAAGAGCATTAATCTAGACATTCGCCCTTTTGAAAAACAGAGAAAATATCTTAATTCTTCACATAATATAAGCAATGCACTTTTACACTCCAGCCTCACCCCAGCAGCCCCAAATCACAGCATAGTCACAGTAAATTTGCTTTTGTCAAGCCTTTCTACTCTTCTTATACTGTAAAGCATATATTTCTTACAATTAAAAAATACTTGTTTACTTTAATATCTTTAACACATAAAACACTCACTAAAAAGTCTCCCCCACATTTTAAAAACCACTGATTATACATTACACAAAGCTTCTTTGCTATATATAACATGCACTTTATATCATGAAATGTACCAAATCTGAAGCTTGAACTTCTTTTTTTTAACAGCTACAGGGTTCTTCCCAGTGTTTTCTCCTCAACTTTTCTTGTTGATTTTTCTTTTGGATTCTCTAAATTTCTTCTTTGGTGACATCCAGGCAGTGTACTTTCTAACTGGTAACTGAATTTTACCCAGACAGCTTCACTGGCTCCCTTTTCTCAGTTTCACCTTTCACACTGAAAGAGCTGAAATTAAGCTGTTGATCAGTGTGCAACCACATTGGACGTTTTTGTTCCTTGCAAAGTGTGTGTTTTTTGTATGTCACTAAGTAATGACAGTTTTTTGAATTTCTGGCTTAATATCCTTTAGAAAAAGCATGCTAATGCAAGGCTTGTTATTCTAGCAACTTTCTAAGTATATAAGGGCAATATGTGTCCCAAAGTTTTGTCCTATGCCACTCATTACATTTCTACTTTCTGCTTCATTCTTGTGTAGAGATGTGGAGATGCATGTAGAAGCAGAGGGAGATTGCTGTTGAGAAGATGCATACATGTGTAGCAGTTAATTTATGTATTTATTTATTCATTTGATTGCAGTCAAATCTCTGGGATGTACAGTCACATCATACAAGTGTTTGTAATTGCTGAAGGGTTACATCCGTGTGCATGCATATAATATATGTACGTATAGGGGACATAGATGCTCTCAACTGTTACTGATTTTATAGCATATTGTAGATTTTGCATCATATTTTTATCTGTTCCTCATAATGTTTGTGTTCTTGTAGCAAATCAATAAGGATTATAGTCACTGAATAATGACAGACATTTGAATTTACTTGTTAGCAGGCTTCAGAAAAAGCATGCCAATGCTAAGCCTAACATTCAAGCAACCTTCTACATGCATAAAGGCAATATCTATCTCTGATTTTGGTCCTTTGTCCCATTATTTTTAGCTTTATCACTGATTCTTAAGCTAAGAAGTTGAAAGGTATGTGGGTGTGTTACAATGGCTTGAACAATGTAATCTAACAGCAGTGAGCTGAGAAGATACATTCATGTGTGGTAATTTACACATTTAGTCATTCATTTGATCATAATCGAATTTCTGAAGTATACAGTCATAATCATACAAATGGCAGTAATTGATGATAGGTGTGTGTCTGTGTGTGTATGAGTGGACTGTCCAATATATGTATGTAGGGCTATAAATGCCCTCAACGTGTCCCTGATTTTGTAGGATGTCTCTGATTTTGTCTCATATTTGGTCTGTTCCTCATAACATTTATGTTTTTTCTGACAAATCAATGAGAAATGCAGTCATTAAATAATGACAGACATTTGAGTTTCAGACGTAGCCTTCAGAGAAAAAAACATGTAATGAAAAGCCTGTTGCTCTAGCAACTTTCTAAGTATATTAAAATGATGCACCTAATTTTGGTCATTTGTCCCTCAATATTTAACTTCTTGCTTGATTTCTGAGCTAAGAAGTTGAGAGGTGAGTGGTTGAGGGGGTTACAGTGGATTACAGAATGTATTTTGGCAGCAGTGAGCTCTGAAAAATGCATTCTCATATGGAGGTTCGTTATGTATTTATTCATTCATTTGATTGCAATCAAATATATGAGGTATATAATAACAGTTATACCAGTGACTGTACACATATGTATGTGGGTGTGTGTGTGTGTGTGTGTGTGTGTGTGTGTGTGTGTGTGTGTGTGTGTGTGTGTTTGAATGCTTCTGCAACAAATTGAAAAGCATGTGGCAATTAATTAAATATGTATTCATTCATTTGATCCCAGTCAGATATCTGAAGCATTCCCAGCTATAGAATTTGCTGTAATTGGTGACAACAGTGTATATGTGAGTGTGTGGCTATTTGTTATTATTTTAAATTTATTGCAGTCTCATACCAGAGGTGTACAGTCAATAAATTTGATTTAAATTGCTGAGTATGGGGTCTGTGAGTGAATGCAAGGGACAGACTCTGTTGTCATTTGGTCAAGTTAAGTAATCATTTTTCTGGCTTTGCAGATTTAGTGTGCCAGCTGGAATACTTTACTGTGGCTGTTTGTTTTTTACACAGAGAGCTGACATGTGCAGTTAATAAAGTTTTTATAATTGATACTTTTGGGGATTGTGATGAAAATAGCTGTCTGTTTGTCTGTGTAAACCATAATTTGCTTGCACTTTCAATCACAAACATCAACATTGCACTCAATAACTGACTGTGCCAGTCAAAACAGGATGTATATGTCAGCAACTGATCATAGGCACAGTGGCACAATGAATAGCATTGCCATCTGACAAGGCTTGGTTCTGTAGTTCAGGTTTCGACTGTGATTCCTTTTGAGTGGGGTCTGCACGTACTCTCTTTCTCTGTGCAGGTTTTATCCAGGTGCTCTGGTTTCTATCCCTAGCTGTATAATATATGCTTGTAGCCATTTCTTTTCTCTCATCCCAATCCTAACATCAGAGGGGCACACAGTATTTATCTACCATTTATAGAGGTGTAGGCAGGCACTTTTCCCATATTTTTCAAAAAAATACAGTATTTAAATTGATTTTAACTGTGTGTTGCAGGAATAGTAACTGAACTGGAAGTTAGTGTTTGCTGAATTTTGTTATTTGCTAGTAATTACAGGTGTGGGGGTAGCCACATTCTTTGATTTCCTGTCCTTGCCTATTTAAGTGGTACAGTGTGAAATATTTTCTGCTTAAAAACCTCAGCTTTGGCCGGCTAAGAACTTGCTGTATTCAACTGGACGTATAAGAGAATTTAAGTACCTTTATCTGCACTTTTTTCAAAAAAATACAGTATTTAAATTGATTTTAACTGTGTGTTGCAGAAATATTAACTGAACTGGAAGTTTTGACTCTGCTCTTCAGTTAGTCTCACCCACCCTCCCTGTTTTTGTTTTGGTGTTAATCTTAGTGGCCTTGAAACTGCCCGCCCCTCTTGTAAATTTGTGTTTGGATACTCCTTCTGGGCCCATCTCATTTGCTCACTCAACTGAGTGCAGTGAGATCATATTCTGATTTCAGGCACTCCTACTGTGTATAAAGAGAAAATCTGGGAAACAGAAAAAAAAAATTTAAGCTTGTTTCCTGCCTTTCCTGTTAAGTGGTATAGACTATTTGTAGGCTTCTGAGCCCCCAAGCCCTTCTGTGCTGGAGGAAAGCCTTCTAGCTTAGTTTTTTTTTCTTATAACTAGCCAGTTTTCTAGTTTCAGCACTCAAATCTGTTTCTTTGCTCTCAGCACTTGTTCAGAAAAAAAAAAAAAAAATTAATCTGCTTTTACTGTACTTGTGTTTCTACCTACTTTATTTTACTTTTGCATCATCTTAAAAGTACTCACTTGTATTTATTACTGCTTGGTGTAACTCATTCTAAGCCTTTTGGTTTAAACACTTGGGCTTCGAACCAGTTGTTTTGCACTGAGAGGGTTTGTGCTCTGCACTGTAGTGGCAGAACAGGTAGCTTACATCCTTCTAGGTTGGGAACTGCTGATTGAGGGCTCAGTGTCTGTTATTCTAAAAGTGTATTAATTCTGGTTTAAGCACTTGGGCTTTCAGGCCAGTTATTTTACATTAAGAGGGTTCGTGGTCTGCACTCTTGTGGGAGGAGAGGCTGGACTCTGCCCTTCTGAGCTGGGAATTTCTGGTTAAAGGCTTATAGTGCATGCATATCTGAACTGCTTCTTACTGAAGTTGGTGCGCCTTGTTTGCTGTGGCATAGACTGGATTCGGGCCTGCTGGATCTAGCTTTGTTTGTGTAACTTGAGCACTAATCCAGGCATTCTCTAAAGTATTCAATTGTATTTATTACTGCTTGGTAGTAACTTGATTAAAGTGTAGCTATCATTCTAAGTCTTTTGGATTAAGCACTTGGGCTTCAGACCAGTTGTTTTACATTAGGAAGGTTTGTGGCATGCACTGTGGTGGCAGGACAGGTAGCTTTCATCCTTCTAAGTTGGGAACTGCTGATTGAGAGCCCAGTGTCTGTTATTCTTAAAGTGTATTAGTTCTGGTTTAAGCAGTTGGGCTTCAGGCCAGTTATTTTACATTAAGAAGGTTCGTGGTCTGCACTCTTGTGGGAGAAGAGGCTGGACTCTGCCCTTCTGAGCTGGGGATTTCTGGTTAAAGGTTTATAGTGCCTGAATATTTGAACTGTATCTTACTGAAATTGTTACACCTTGTTTGCTGAAGCATAGACTAGATCCAGGCCTGCTGAATCTAGCTTTGTTTATATGCTTGTTGTTTGTTTGCTTCTTATTTCCCTGGAACGCTAATTCCACCTAATACGCGGCTTCTCAGCGCTTATGTGGATCACTAGTGATATCTGCATTGCTTACTGTACTTATTTCCTTGTTTCACTTGAAAGAAAGTTACTGTTTGTTGTTTTTGCATTTAAGTTACCTGTAACACATTGCACTTAAGTTACCTGGCACTTGCTCGCTAAAGCAATTATATAAGTCAGCACTAAAAATTAAAAGCACTACACCCTCACTCCCCACTGGCCCTTGTTTTCAATTATTAAGGAATTCCCAATATTATTCTAGCATGTCCAGAGGTCAGTTGTCAATCTCATCTCCGGTCCAGCTGGTGAATCTGAGAATCTTGAGGCAATGTTACAACTGCCTCATGTACACAGACAACCCTCTCCTCCTCCCAACAAATTCCAACACATGTGAGAGATGCAACCATATAGCCAAACTGGAGGCTAAGCTCTCTCAACTCAGTACTGGCATAACCAGTCAGGAGGAGAAGGAAACCACACTCCCTACAATTCCAGTCTCACATAGACCTACCACAACAGCAAACCAAACACATAATCACACAAAAACATACTCGGAGGCTCTAAAAAAAGATCTGCCTAAGCAGCAGAGACCTCCAAAGCAGACACCCAAGCAACTGCTACCCCAAAACAAAACACGTGCAACACATATCTCACAAAGCCAGTGTGCCGAACAGTCACAGCCCTTAAGACTAAACAACACACCTGATACACTTGTAATAGGTGACTCTATCGTCAGGCACACTGATGTCCCGCTCACCAGGTTGAACAAGGAGAGGGTCACGGTGAAGCAGCCTGTCAGGTGCTAGGATCCGCCACATAACACAAGCACTCAGGTCACTCCAAGGCAAGTACAAATATGACTCAGTCATTGTCCATGCTGGTGTGAATGACCTGAGATGTACCACCCTGGACTACATGAAAAGAGACATAAAGGAGCTCTCTGAGCATGTAGCCCAGGCCGGTATGACCCTGACCTTGAGTAGCATCTTACCCTCACCAAGAATGATGCCACAATACGAAGACAAGATGATCAATTTCAACAATTGGCTTAAGTACTGGTGTTATTCAAAGGGGATCCAATGCCTATCAGCTTGGGATGATATGCTCAACAAGCCACGATGCTTTGCTAGGGACGGCTTGCACCTGTCACCCCTGGGCTTTTGGATATTGGCAAAGGCTCTTGCTACCCCCATAGTGCCTTTTTTAGGCAAGGCTCAAAAGACAAACCCACCTCCATAGGTATCACAAGGGATAAGAAACTAAGAGTAATGCTACTCAACGCCAGAAGTCTAAACCTCAAGATGCACGCACTCGAAACTCTCCTTAGCATGGAGAACATCGATATCTGTGCAGTAACAGAAACCTGGTTCAGGGCTCCCGAGAGCATCCCAGCACTACCAGGTTATACCTCATACCATGCTTTTCGGCCCCAAAACTTGGACTGAACCACAAAAGGAGGGGAGTATCGATATTCATCATAGATACCCAAACCTCCAGGTTGGTGGCAAAGCACGAAGCATCAGAGACTATCCATGTGCAACTAACAGTGGGTAAAACTGCCTTCCAGTTTATAGCCTGCTACAGACCACCCTCCCAAACCCAGGAACCCCACTCGGCCTTTCTGAGAACACCATTATATTGGGTGACTTCAACTACCCAAACATAGACTGGGAGCATTACTCTAGCTCCAACACCCTAGCCCAAAGGTTCCTAGAATTTATAAACTCAAATGCTATGGAACAACTTGTTACCACTCCCACAAGAGGGGAAAACATACTAGACCTGATCATCACCAACATGGGGACTGTATGCTCCAGACCAGAAGTGTATCCCTCACTGGTAAGATCAGACCATAAACTAATCTCACTGGATATTCACATCCCGACCCCACCCCCTGTCCAGAAAACCACAGTGAAAAACTTCTTTAAAGCAAATTTCACACTCCTCAAAACCGAGGTGGAATCCTTCAAAGCCCCCGGGCCTGTGGAAAATACGGCCCAGACCGCAGAATCCTTTATAAACGCATTCTATGAACACCTTCAGGAATGCATGGATCATGCGATCCCAAATAAAACCAAGACCCAATCCTCCAAAGGCAGGCGTCCTGTCTGGTGGACCCCAGCCATAAACAAACTATACAATAGAAGGAGGAAGCTACTAAATGATAGAGCAAAATCCCAAAAGGGAAGGCATCACTGATCAGTATTAGCAAAAACTACGGGCACTCATAAAATTGTCTAAGGCCAGCTTTGAGAGAAAAATTGCACAGGACACTAAGGATAATCACAAGGCTTTCTTTAGTTATGTTAGGAACCTGGGTGGTAATTCCCAGATATGCTCAGAATTAGTCCAAAATGACAAAAAATACACTGAACCCACAGACATTGCCAACATCCTAGCTGACAGGTTCAGCGTAAACTTCTCCCCCCCTCCCCACCAAAAGGGCAAATATCTATCCCAGCAGAGTGCTGCCCCCCTGACATCTCAGATGCTCAGGTAAGAGCCGCCCTCTCCAAAGCAAAAAACACAGCAGCAATGGGACCAGACGGTGTCCCAGGCTGCGTCCTACATGAACTCCAAGAAGAGCTAAACCCAAACATAAAACTACTGTTCAATCTCAGCCTTACTACAAGATATGTGCCCAAAGAGTGGCATACAGCAACAGTGGTCCCTCTCCATAAAGGTGGTGCCTCAACGGATCCTGGAAACTATCGCCCCATAAGCCTGACTAGCTTGGTCTGCAAAGCTATGGAAAGGATCATCATGGACCTCATAAATAAAGATATTGGGGACCTACAGACACTGAATCCTACCCAGTTCGGCTTTGTTAAGGGCAGATCCTGCCTCTTAAACCTGGTTGATTTCTTTGAAACAGTCACCAAGGCCATTGACGAGAGGAAGGTGGTCCACACAGCCTACCTGGACCTCGCAAAAGCCTTCGATACAATACCCCACTCGGGCATTATAGATAAGCTCACCAGCTTAAATATAAACCCCTATGTCACTAGATGGATTGCAAACTGGCTCAAGGACAGAACCCACATGGTTAGAATTGCTGGAGTCATGTCAGACTCCAAACCAGTTACAAGTGGTGTCCCACAAGGCTCAGTCCTGGGACCTCTCTTGTTCGGTATATATTTCTCGGAGGTACAGGCCAACACGGAAGGACTGTGACTGACCAAGTTCGCAGATGACTGCAAACTGGGCGCCATAATTGACTCTCCAGCCGACACAAGCATCCTCCAAAAGGGCCTCATAGAAACAGACAACTGGTGCCAGAGCCATGGCCTCAAGCTAAATGCCAAAAAGTGTATAGTCATCCCCTTTGGCAAAAACAAAGTGCCCACAAATTACCACATAGGTGGTAATCCATTAAGTACAGAAGAAGTAATTAGGGACCTGGGGACCCAAGTTGATAGCAATCTCTCATTTGACAACCACGTGGCCAAAGTGGTTAGAAAAACATTTTATATAGCCCACCTAATCATGAAGGGATTCACATCTAGATCAAGGGAGGTCATCGTGCCTCTTTACTCATCCATCAGGCCCATAATTGAGTACAATGCCCCTTTTGGGATGTATCTTACCAGACACCTGCAGCAACTGGAAAGACCCCAAAAGTACCTCACCAAGAGGATCAAAGGGCTCAAACAGATGCCATATGCTGCCCGGTTAAAGAAACTCCAGCTCTACTCAGTGGCATACCGCCTGTTCAGAGGCGATCTGTGCCTGACGTATAAAGCCATGTCCAACCCGGAATTAATGGACATGCTGCACCTCAGAAAATCCAAATCCCATTGAGCTACTCGCTCGAGAGACTTGAACCTCAGCACTGAAATAAATAGGACATGCTGGAGGGACAGATTCATAACCCAGAGGCTCCCTTCACTCTGGAATAAAATCCCAGTCCAGGTTAGGCAGAGTCCCTCATTGACTCTCTTCAAGAGGAATCTTGATGAGTGGATGGGAGATCGTAGGTTTACCCCGTGTATCACTTCTGTGTCACTGTTAGACAGAGGCACAGTATACTAACCTCGAAAAAGGGCATAGCAAAATTAATTTAAAATGGGTGGCGAAAGCCAAACACACTCTGGCTATGCTTATAAATGCCCTAGGGCAGATAGCCTAGTATGAACCTATGAACCTATACCTTTGTAAGCATTTGTCATCTCAGTTTATTGGGAACTAACATTTTGTTAGATTTGAACATTAAGCTTTAGGTATAGCTTATTTTTCCTTAAAACATCTGTCTTCCCTCACTCATGATTTTTGTTCAGGTTGTAATTGAATAAAAAGGTAGTAAAAAAAATCCTGAAATGCACATCAAAGAATCTACAACCCTAAGGCTTCTGGGGACTATGCATATATTGTTTATCAAATTTTCTGTTTACTCATAAATATAAACAACTGTTACTTGTATACTGTATATTATTTTGTTACATTATGATCTAACCCAGACTAAGCTTGTAAATGGTATTTGTTTGATCAGTGTTCTTCTCCAGTAAACACATTTAAATAAATACATAAAGACTTGGCAGTCCCTGGCTTAGTTCAATTACTTCCTCCATACATATTACATTGATGTCTTGGCCAATTAGGGGATATGAAAACAAGATGAAAGGTAAGACCAAGTGTAAAAAAAGAAAGAAAAAAAGAAGTAATCTATCTAGATGGTGTAGGGCCATGATGGTGGGTGTGGACAAGGGAGGGGTACTGAAGATGTGCAGGGTGGACAAGTGTGCAATGGAAGGGCATGGAGTCCTCTGTCTAGGGCTCCATTTCACCTAGGGCTGGCCTTCATGATTACAGACATCTACTGCTGAGATATATATATATATATATATATATATATATAAACAACTTTTTATACCAGTGACAAGAGACGAAACAGTGAACCATTATTTGAGCGCTTTTGTCCATTTAATGTGTCAAGACTTCATCAGAAAAACGGTTATAAGTCAAAAATGTTTGGGATTAAGTTATTGTTTTTCTTTCAGCTTTTCCTGATTATTGGTCGCCACAGCGGAACTCCGGTCCGCTAATGATTGGCAGTAGATTTTTACGGTCCTGAGGTGCCAGCTCGACGCCCAACCTTCAACGAAGGCACGCTCATTCACGCATGTCTTTCAAACGCTACTCAACCACGGAGAGGACATGCAGACTCCACACAGAAGGCGCTCCAGCTGAGAATCTAATGGGAGAACCTCTTGCTGTGAGGTGACAACGCTACCACTGCACCACCGCGGCTTTCAAGTAAAAAGTCATAAATCACGGTGAAACTTGTGAAATGACCAATGCACCTTGTCCAATTTAAATATTTAAACCTATAATGTAATTAAAAAGCAGAGCTTCCAGTATGGTGGGCAGGGATGTAAGGTTATAGCTAGCCCCTTAATGCAACCTTAATAGTAAAAAAGTCATGAATCCTTTGTGGAAATTCTGTGTTGAGGCTTAAGATTCTTGTCTAGTAATACATTGTCCATTTCCTCAAATAAATACTGTTAATTCTTGTAAAATTAAAAAAACCTTGAGAAACTGTGAATTGACATGCTGTGTTACTGAGCTCATTAGTCACATCATCCAATATAATGTTATAATGTTAGCAATATGTTTTTATAAAAACTGGCATTTAGTTAAAAAACATTTTACCAAAAGAAAATCAGTCAGTAAGCCAACATTGTATAACATTTAGTACCAAGCCAAACACAAATATTTACAGTGTGTTACTATGTGCTTTCTAGTGAAACTTTCATGTGAAACTAACCCCCCACCTAAACACGCTGTTCACCCTCAGCCTCTCCACAGGCTATTTGCCCATAGAAGGGTGCACAGCAACAGTTATTCTGCTCCACAAAGAAGGGGCCACAACTGACCCTGGTAACTATACCCCCATAAGCCTGACTAGCCTGGTCTGCAAGGCTATGGAGCACATCATCATGGAACTCATTAACAAAGACATAGGGAACCTCCAAACACTTGACCCGACCCAGTTCGGCTTTGTTAAGGGCAGATCATGCCTACTAAACCTGGTTGACTTCTTTGAGACAGTCACCAAGGCCATAGATGAGGGAAAGGTGGTTCGCACAGCCTACCTTGACCTTGCCAAGGCTTTCGACACCATTCCCCACTCAGGTATTACAGAAAAACTCAACAACCTGAACATAAACCTCTACGTCATGAGATGGGTTGCCAACTGGCTTACAGACAGAACTCACACAGTAAGAATAGAGGGGTCCAGGTTTGACTCTAAACAAGTCACAAGTGGTGTCCCACAAGGCTTGGTCCTGGGACCCCTACTGTTCGGCATATGCTTCTCAGAAGTACAGGCAAACACAGGAGGACTATGGCTAATCAGGTTCGCCGATGACTGCAAACTGGGAGCCATAATTGACTCTCCGACTGACACGGACATCCTCCAAAAGGGCCTTACTGAGACAAACACCTGGTGTCAAAGTCATGGCCTCAAGCTAAATGACAAAAAATGCATAGTCATCCCATTTGGGAAAAACAAAACACCCACGAATTATCACATAGGTGGCAGCCCCCTTAATACAGAAGAGGCAATAAGAGATCTGAGAACCCAGGTAGATAGTAATCTCTCCTTTGACAATCATATTGCCAAAGTAGTTAGGAAATCCTTCTATGTGGCCCATCTAATTACTAAAGGGTTCGCATCTAGAAATAAAGAGGTTATAGTGCACTTCTACTCGTCACTCATCAGACCCATCATAGAGTACAATGCCCCATTTGGGATGTACCTAACAAGACACTTCCAACGGCTGGAAAGACCACAAAAGTACCTCACCAAGAGGATTACTGGCCTCAAACATATGTCCTATGCAGCCCGACTGAAAAAATTCCGGCTGTACTCAGTGGCATATCACTTACTCAGAGGTGATCTCTGCCTGACTTACAAAGCCATGTCCAACTCAGAATTGATGGACATGCTCCACCTAAAGAAATCCAAGTCACTGCGAGCCATGCACTCTAGTGAGCTAAACCTCACAACAACAATAAATAGAACATGCTGGAGGGATAGATTCCTGTCACAGAGACTCCCCATGCTTTGTAACAAAATTCCTAACTACATTAGGCAGAGCTCCTCACTAACACTCTTCAAGAGAAACCTTGATGAGTGGACGGGGTAACAGAAAATACACCCCTGGGATCACTTCATTGGCTGTGCTTGATAGAAGCTCAGTTAGTTAATCAATGGGGCGGCAAAAGCCAACACACTCTGGCTAGGCTTATAAATGCCCTCGGGCAGATAGCCTAGTACCTACCTATGAATCTATGAACCTATGAACGGGGGAGGGGAAGAAAAAAATGTCAGTTTTAAACCATTTAACCAAAAACAAGCAGACAGTAAGCCAACATCGTAAAAAAACACAGCAGTGAGTCAAATTAAAAATTTACAGTGTGTTGCAATGTGCTTACTAGTGAAACTTTCATGTTAATGGTGGAGGGTGAAGACCAGTTTAATAACTGATCCATTTTAAAGCACTTCTAAGGTTGCTAGTTTCATTGAGCCTAGAGTGGGATTCTGCATTTAATTCAAGTTGCCATTTAAGTTCTTTAAAGTTTAGAAGACTTTCCCTGTCCCCAAAAAATTTTTCTAATTGTTCAAGGACAAAAAATCTAACACCTGTAAAAGCATGGCATGCAGCACTATGCCTGCCCAAGGGATTTTTGTCATCATGCTTTCTGATCACTGCCTTATGCTCTTTGATGCGACTGGAGAGCTTCTGAGTAGTTTTGCCAGTATAGAAGCATGGACATGAGTTGCAGATTGCTGCATAAACCACAAAGCTAATATTGCAGTTGCAGTAATTAAAAAATTTAATCTTTCTGCCATTGTGAGGAAATACAAATTCTTGTGCCTCTAAGATGTAATCACAGGAAAGTCCATAAAGAGACTATAATAATGGGTACTGAGGAAGATTACGGCTGAAAGTGACTGACGTCATCTGTTGTTTGATCAGAGGTGTTGACCATTGATCTGTTGTAATAGAACCCCATACCATTCCAGTAAGCTCCCCATTCGCTTATTTCATGCAACTCCTCTTCCTTTGTAAGTCACCAGCCTCCATTCCTGCAATGAGTGGTCATTGTATTCTTGCCTGACCAAAAGCCATGTTGGTGACTTGAAAGAATCAAGTTTTTTTTTTCAGTTGTCTGTTTTCTGCGGTAAACCATCTTTTCAAGGAATTTTTTGAGAGTGGGGAGGAGTGATTCAAGTATAAGATCTACTGGAGGTTGGTAAGGTTTTTTTTTTGTTTGTTTGTTTTAAGGGATGGGGCCCTAGTGACTTGTTTGTAAATGTTAGGAAATATGCTGGTAGAAAAACTTGCTTTGAAGATGTGAAGAAGGGAGAAGAGACAGGTAATCTTGCATAGAATAATAAACCATGAAAGTAGCCCATCATTTCCAGGTGATGTATCAGTCGAGATTTGTTCAAGAAATTCATAAATTCCTTTTTCATTTATTTAGGAGAACTAGAAGGGAGGGATAAATGGAAGTGGTTGTTGGGAGTTGTGAGAATTCTTACGTATAGACTCCATTGAGTATAGTGAGCCACATTTGGTTCAGATGGTATAATTAACAGCGTTATTCTTGTTTTATGATTGGCATGAAATTTGGTTGATCAGTTCCCAGAATGTCTTGGGTTGATTCACTGTTCATGTTTGTTGAGACTGGAGAAATATTTGTTTGTGCTATATTAACTTCCATTTTGATTGAACTTCTAAGAATTAGGAGTCTGTCCCTATTTTCTTGAGTAGGTGAATGTTTCCATTGGGACCAGGCTGAATCTCTGATTTTGAACAGACCTTTCAGCTCTTTGGTTATCTAGGCTGTTTTAACTAGAAAGGAAATACAGGTGAGTTGCTATTTTGCAGGTAAAGTAGTTTGTTAGCAGATTGGCTATGTCTGTAGTTAGTTTAGAACTGGGTCCAGTCTGCACGCTGGAGTTCAAATATGAGAATTCAACAATGTCATTATATTTCCACTGAGAATCTACACTTGCATATCTTTTCTTCCATAACCTAGCATTGTCTGTGTATAATACACATATCCAGTCCCTTTATTGTAAATGATCATTAATTTGTATCTTTTTTAGTGTACACAAACACATAATTTTAATTATGTGTTAACCCTTGTTCCACACATATTTCAAACTGAATGCATTTGGAAGTCCACTCACACATAAATACGTTATTGATCTTTAAGTTATAAGTCAAATATATTCAATAACATCACTGGTTTGATGATTATTTCGTATGCTGATACTTGCTGTATACAGTGGGTGGCCACAGTGGTGCAGCGGTTAGCATTGTCACCTCACAGCAAGAAGTTTTCCTGTTCAATCCTCGGCTGGGGTGCCTTCTGTGCCGAGTCTGCATGTCCTCCCTGTGGTAACGTGGGTTTCCTCCGGGTACTCCGGTTTCCTCCCACATGCTGTAGGTGGATTGGACACTCTAAATTGGCCTTAGGTGTGAGTGCGTGCATGTGTGTGCCTTCTGTGAAAGGTTGGGTGCCAGGCTGGCAACTCGTCACCATAAAACTCTACTGACTATCATGAGCGGACAGGTGATCCGCTGTGGCGACCCCTAAATGGGAAAAGTCGAAAGAAGAAGAAGATACTTGCTGTATACAAGGTCATTGCTGCCAATAAACTGCTGCCAAGGCAGGTTATCATGACTGAAAGGGCTCTTGTTTGAATGTATCAGGTGTTTCATGGTTCCATAACTATTCAAACCATGGCAACTATTGGGTCATAGGTCAGGAAAGCACATCTGGTGTCCCAGTCTTAGAAAAGGGTTAGGTGCTTGGCTTAAATAATCAAGCAGAAAGCTAAATCTGAACATGAGAATTACTTGTTATATGGAAGCTGTTTACTGAACATTAGTGTGTTAAACTAATTTCATGAGGAAGAAAAGTTTATTGAAATTTGTTACATGAAAAGCAGTATGGAGAAGGGGGTTAGTCAGCTGCTACTGGGAAGAAAAAAAAGTCTGAAAGTAACTAATGATTGTGTTAAATGAGCTTGTCTCTATAAGCACTATCACTGTTATTTCACCTATGCAGCTACATTTCTCATCCTAAAGGTTCTTATATATTTAAAAAATTGAAGCTCTTATGCACATTTTCTTCTGTTAGACTTCAGTACTAATTTACTATCAGGCACATGGCTAATAGACGAGTCCCGTAAAACTGCCAGCAGTCTTTAACAGCAAAATAATTTCTACATTATATTGGCCAGCTAATTATGAGAAATGAAGTGTACAGTAGTTTTAGTAGTGAATGCATTTTAGTAGTTCTTGCCAAAAACTTCAAATTAATGTTATTTATTAATTTATGTATTTATCAGCTTTAACCACAGTCTCGAACAAAGAAATGAGTATTAAAAAACAAAAAGGGACTACCTGATTAATAAAATCCTTAAAGAATATGTGCATACATATTCTGCACTGCTGGAGAGAAAGAGACAAAGAGAGGATGAAGGAACGAGAGAGAGAAAGAGAGAGAGAGAATCAGAGAAATAGAGAAGTGGAGAGAGATTATATACTAAAATTTGATCTAAGGATGCCCTCTGGTGTTCAAAGGACAACTTTTACACTACAAGCTGTTCAAGTTTTTTTTTTGCAGAAGTCAAGTCTAAAGTACAGTGCTGCTGTCACTGGCATTTTAAGTAACAATTCTGGTAAAAAAGAAATCAC
>NC_056740.1:531928217-531973217 GCF_019279795.1 Protopterus annectens | reverse complement strand
TTTGTGCTACATATTGCTCAGAAAAGACATATTGATGCAAAGCCTGTTGTTCTATCAACTTTTTAAAGTGAATTATAATAATATTTTGGGTCTTCACCCCCCCCCCCCATTATTTTTGCCTTTGTCCAGAATTCTTCAGCAAGGAAGTAGAGAAGTATGATGGCTTCTCATGTCAATATTCAATTTTCAGTATTTAAAGAATCAAGCGTAATGCTTTGAAAGGCATTCAAAGTGCATTCAAAGAGCTTGTCACCATAACAACATTACCTCTAACCAACTGACAAGTAAAATGGAATATATTAGCCATTCTTTCTTTTTTTAAACACAATTATTGAAGTATCATTTGTGACATAGGCAAACTTACACTTATACGAAATTGATCAAACCATATTAACAAGTTCACATTTACAAACATTAAACATTACGTAAACGGTTATACAGCATATAATCTAAACAACATTACATAAATTATTCGATTCCACTTAAAATTAATTTCTCTTCCTCCAAAACATTTTTCTGCATGTATTTTTCCAACAATTTCCATTTTTTATGTAATTTGCTCCTAACCTTTTCTAAAGACCCCACTTCCTGTTCTTTTATATCTGTTACAGTATGCACTATTTCAAGTATAGTCAGTTTAGATTTTGATTTCCATTTTCTAGTAATTGTTTTTTTTGGCATCTACTAGAATTAAACTTACCAAGGCTTTGCTGTGTCTAGGCAATTCAGATCCTGTATCTTGGCTCAAAAATAATTTCCTTAGTTACTCTCATTTGCTCACTCAGTATTCCTAACAGAGTACTGTACAGGGAATTTTTAAAGATTGCCAACACATTACACTCTCAAAACATATGTTCCCTGGCATCTTTTTCTTCCCCATCACACCTCCACCCTTTTCTATCTACATGAGGAAAAATTCTTTGGAGTCTGCTAGGGTTATAAAAGTATCTATGCAAAAATCCTAAATGTTCTTGACTGTGTTAAATATTTGGGAGCCATACACAGAGGCGCCGGAAGCTGTTCAAGACTGGGGGAGGAGGCAGAGGGTGAGAGGGGCACTTACTGATCTAAAAAGGGCAATTTTTAAAAACTATTTACTACCACACTATAGGTTCACTTGGAGGACATTTTAAACTTAGCCAATTTCCCTTTTGGTGCTTGAATTAATATTTTCTGACTGGTCTTACCTATCCCATGGCTGTTAATTGTATATTAGCCTTAGTGAGAATAAATGTGATCATACTATAGATAATTTGAGGATACCCATGTATGGGATCCAGCATTTAGGAATTGCCTCTATCCATTAGTAGCATGAGGTGCAATCCTAGAGTACATTTTCTATTACCTATCCTTAGCTCCAAGTTGCATTTGAATATGGACAGGGATGAGCTTTGCTTTACTTGAATGGATAGTTTGTTCTGGAAGACTGGTAGCCTCTGTGATATATATCTCTCCACAACATTCAGTTTAGATACCTGGGCTGAGTATTTCTGATGCCATTTGACTTGCTGTATTAGGTCGGAGGATGCCTTGTGTGCCAGACATGTCACATCTAAGCACTCTGTAGGATACTGAGTATAGTGATAAATCTTTGAGTTGGTCCATGCAAGACCTATTGTATAGGACTTGTATCTTTTTAGTAAGGTATCTCTGGGTATTCCAATTGTTGTATGGGCCTGGACAGATACATACCAAAATGGGCATTATACAAAATGACTGACCTAATGAGGGCTTTGTAAAGAGGGACAATAACATCTCTAGATCTAGTCACAATCAATGTGTTTATAAGCTGTGCAATATAGAAAGACTTTCTTATGACTCTGAGTACATGTTGGTCAAAAGTTAGGTCACTGCACACACAATTCCCAAATGCCAAACAACTGGGTCAGTTCTCAGGGGACATTGTCAATTTGGCAGTTCCCTGGAGTAGATGACTTCTCGAAGGATACGATAATGTATTTCTTGGAGTTTAGTTTCAATTCATAATTCTGGCACCAGTTATTGTTTGGGACAAACCTTCCTGCATGATGGTTAAGTCATTTGGGGATTCAATAACTGTTCCTAGCTTTCAGTCATCTCAGACTTGGTCGGCGAAAGCCCTTTGGTATTTCCTTTTACTTTTGAGATGTATATGCCAAACAGAAAAAGTCTCAGAACCAACCCTGGGGGACTCCATTGGTGACTGGTTTCTCCCCCTATTTTGATCTCCTGCATCCTGTGAGCAAGCATACATGTATGCATTCTTTGATTCACCTTCCTGATTGTATTAACCTGATTTGTATAATTATATTCCTTGTATAACACAGCACCACTTGTTAGAATGTGTTTTAAATTTGTAGTTTGGAACAGTCTTCTAGTAAGCAATGAAACAAAATGAATGAACCAATAATGACAAAACTACCCATTTCAGAAAATTTCAACAACAAAAGACCACTCAAACGTTTGTCATTACAATCCACCAATATCAGTAAATATGCAAAATCTCTGCAGAAGTAAGTCATTTAAATAATTCCAGATTAAAGATATCTGTAACTAATGAAGAGGTTGCTGCTAGCAAACAACTTTATATTTCACCGTTTCATCTACAAATAAAGTGCCTGTTGCCCTTAAAGAATAAATTGGCTATGCTACATTAAAAAAAATGATAAGCTAATAATTTTTTAATGTAGCATAGCCAATGGGGAATGGATGGCAAACTGATAACAGAAACACAGTTATTAAGTAACTCCTCCAAAGGAGGACATTCATAGGACTGCAGCATCCACTCCTTTTAAAGTACAACACAGTACAGTATCAGCAATCCATCTGCATACTGTGGGAGTAGAACCCAAAGCCTTCTGCATCAAAAACAAGTATACTACCTGTTGTGCTACTAATAAGGCAAGCAGCTTAGCATAAGTAACACTAAACTTCTCTTCCACTGAAGCTCTCTGCTCCTTGTAAAATCCACTTGACACTCAACTAAATCTCTCAACTTCACAGCACAAGTAATCTGGAAAAAGCCAAAAGTTATTTGGGGGGGAGCAAAGGCCCAAAACCAGGGACACATTTTAAATATTGCTTGTATAATCTTAGAAAGTTGCTAAAATAAAGTGTTTTGTCTTTCCTGAAAGATAGGAAGACTGAAACTTAAAGGGCTATCATTAATTAGTGAATTCACTTCTCACTGATTTGCCAGAAAACCACAAATTTTAAGAGGAACAGACCAAAAGTATGAGCCAAATATTCTGTGAAAATCTGGACAGTTGAGCACTATGGGCTCAACTCCCTGAATCACAAGTGGTGGTATGGGAGACAAATTCAGGCTCTTGTTTGAGCCTGAGTAACACTAACCACCAGGTATGCCTAACCTAACTGGGGCATTTTACACACACACACACACACACACACACACACACACACACACACACACACACACACACACACACGGGAGCAGCATAACTCCTGCAATTAAAAGAAAAAAACTCTCCTTACCAGCATGACTCTGGCTCTGGCAGCACCAGCAGAACAAAAGCAGCATAACTCCTGTAACGCAGAGCAGTAAGAGAACAAGAACAGCTAGTTTTGTTAGTTTAACTTCCGCAAGTGAATCCACATTAGCGTGAAAACTCCACTTCATTAGTTTTTCCCGACAGGTCTTGCAGCTTCCCCTCCTCCTGCCTCTTTGGTTCCGGCACCCATGGCCATACATATGTCCTCCCACTGTTTCCTTGTGGATTTCATATCTAATCTGTCTTCCCAATCTTTTCTGACCTCCTCTGATGATTCCAACAGTTATCATACAATATTTTATAAGCCCTGTTAATTATCCCTGTTTAACAGCAGCTTCTGTTCTAGATTCAATTAAAATCTGAACCAATGCAGGTCTTTCATTTAGGAATCCCTCAACTCTTTCTCTTTGTTTATACTCTGATATCAGTTCCTGATAGGGAAGGCAATCACTAGCCTGAAATCCAAATGTCTTCTTGGCCTCTTCCCATTCTATTACCTTTCCTTCTCTAATTATTTGTTTCCAATCCCTTGGTTCTTTTGTCAGGTTCTTCCAGTAAATTCCAGCCCCCTCTTGCCTGTTCTCTGTACCCCTAATTGCAGTCATCCCTACTGATAGAATCTCCTTTCTCCATTCCCATCTTGGCTTAGTTCTTAGTACACTTACTGCTACTTTATGAATATAAAATTATATATGACTGTTGTTATTCTTAAGGATTTGAGTGTAAAATACCACTCTTTCCTTATTTCTTGAAATATCCCCCTGTTTAACATCATCACTTTTCACTTTGAATTTTAGCTTTCTGTTTGTATTCTGTATAAGAGCCTTAACTGTGTAGTTGTAAAATATTCCATCAAATCAGGTAATCTTAAACCTCCTTGATCAACTTATCCAACTTGACTCTTGCCCTTTCCCCCAGAAAAAAATCCTTCAACTCTTTATTAATTACTCTCTACAACTTTTCCTTTGGTTGATTAAAGTACGCCTGACCTGTGTATAAAACCTAAGGGACTAAAACATTTTTACTGCTTTTATCTTACTAACCATAGCCATAGGAGCTTCCAGTTTCTCAGTTTTTATATAATCTTTTTAGTCTCTTACCATGTATCATTAGCTGCCATAACAGAATCCTTTTTAATTCATGTTCTTAAATACTTAATTATCATGTCCCCATAAATACGGATATTGCTGAACCAATTCATGTCTGGGTACATAGTTTATAGCTATAGCCTTTGTTTTATTTTTATTAATTTTATGTCCTAAAAAAACTGGAATTGTCCAGACTGTCCCACAACACTGAGATATGCTTTTCTGGTTACATCAGGTACAAAATAATGTCATCTGCATATAATGCCAACTTTTCTTGAATGCCATAACAATTATATCATTGAAGTTCAGATTCCCTTATTTTCTTGCTAATGGTTCTAAATGTAATGCAAATAACAAAGAGGAAATAGAACACTCCTGCCTGGTTTCTCTATTCAGACACAATTTATTAGGGTGGTACCCTCCCACTTTGACTTTTGCCTCTGATCTCTCATATATCCTTGTAATTAACCTTATTATTGCACATGGAAATGCCAATGCTTCCATTGTCCTACTTATAAAATCCCAGGTTACTCTGTCAAATGCTTTCTGTGCATCAAGACCCACCAACAACAACAGCATTTTCTTACATTCTGCTTCCCTCTGAATCATCATTGTTTTATTAATGTTGTCAAATGTTTGCCACCACTTCGTAAAGCCACACTGGTCCATATCTATCAATTTTGGCATAACATTTGTCATTCTTTTAGCCATTATAGACATAAACACTTTATAATCATGGTTTAAAAATGAAATGGGCCTATATGAAGCTGGATCTCACTGCTTTTTTCTAAGATGTTGGTGCCTCCCTTCCTTTTAAAATGCTGTTAGAACTTTCCTGATCTTTATCACTTTCTTCCCTCCTAGCCTACAAACATCTACTAGAATATCATCTTCTCCAGAGACTTTCCTGCATATTGGTTACACACCACCAATTTTATCTCATCTCCTCCTATCTTAACTGTTAATTCTTGAGCCTCATCTATTTCTAACCTTGGCATATTTATGTCTTCAATGAAAATTTCCACGTGTTTTTTCTTGATTTCTCCACTGTTCTGCTTTATACAAATTTTCATAACATTTCCAAAATATTTCTACTTCTTTTACATGATCTGTGATTTTTTTTTTTGTTACAGGCTGCCTAAGTTTGGCAACAACTCTTTCTACTCTGTTTCCTAAGTTATTCCGACAAAAAAAGTTTTTGTACTCTGGAGTTATTATCAAAAAACTGTTGCTTAAGAGCAACCCTTCTAAACTCATGCATATTATCCAATTGCTGCCTTATTTTCTATTTAGCACTAAATTGTGCCTCTTCTTGTTCTGTGAGATTCCTCTTATTCTGTAATACTTTAATGTTTAAAACAAAATGAAACACTCTTGCAAATGACTTGCAGGACACGTGGCTGCTGGGTAGGTTTAGGATTAGATGCTGGGGAGCATTTAGTTTGAGATGCTATACTATCTATAAAATAAGAGTTGGATTATAGTGTGGTTTTCAGTGATGCATTATTGGGAGAGGGGTTAGGGATGACTTTATGGCCAGGATGCAAGATTTCTTTAATGGCTGTCCAGAATTTTTTTTAGGGTTGTGATTACTATTATTCAGAAAGTTATTATAGTATAGTATTTTGCCTTTAACCTTTGTTAAAGGAAATAAACCTTCATCCGCAGATAAATAAGACACGTTGGCATGATAGAGCCATATCCCAATGTATCCCTCACCTCTGAACAAATGTCCATTACATATCAGAGTAGTACCCTTGCCACCTTCAATATAAATCTAGATAATTGGATGGGCAGCTTCAAATTCTCTCCTGGTCTATTTTCTCTTGCTCTCCTTGAGGCTAGAAAGAAATTTTGAATAGAGTTTTTAGCTAGACATGAAATGATCTGCAGACCGATTGCCTTGTACTTAGCCATGAACCTATGAACCTGTGTTGATTGTGTACATGTTGATCAAAGACCTGTGCAGGGGCAGAACATTTGGAAGAGAAAGTGTATTTGATATGAATATAAAGTGTGTGTGTGTGTGTGTGTGTGTGTGTGTGTGTGTGTGTGTGTGTGTGTGTGTGTGTGTGTGTGTGTGTGTGCGTGTGTGCGTGTGTGTGTGTGAGTGTGTGTGTGTGTGTGTGTGTGCGCTAGGACCAGTAAATCTCACAAATTTACTGGGTGACAACATAGATGACTAGCTGAAAGACAACCTTGTATCACATGATCAAAAATCTCCTCAAAATCTAGGTACAGTATACAGAGTAAAAACCTACCTTAGTGACATAGCCAGAAGATGTATAGCCTTCACTTTCTTACTGTCATCTCTCCTCTATGCTGCCTTGTCTTCACTAAGGTTCAAGTCTCACAACTGTCAAAACTTGAGCAATGTTATAATAAAATAGCTAAGTTTGCAGTGAACTGTAACAACAGAACACACCACTGTTTAGCTCTTAGATAATTAAACTGGTTAAAACTACCACATCACCTGGCTCTTTCTGTACAACACCCAGACTTCTCTATATATCAGAATATTGCCCAACCCTTTTATAACTTAGTAGAACACTACTCCCTGAATAGAATTTTATGGTCTAGAGAAAAATTACTAATCACTATAACCAAATCACAGATCACCTAATACTGCAGGTGACTCTCTATATGCAAATAGTATAGCTAAACAATGGAACCACATCCCAGTAACACTGTAATACATTCAGAATGCTAACCTATTTAAAACAAAATGAAAACTTCACCTATCAGATTAATAGATCTGCTCTTGTATATGTCTAGGATAAATCGCTTCTTGACAGACAAAGTAATTTTACTGTGTCCTACACTGAAATCTGTGTTTTTCTGGTCACTAGTACACTAAATCATTTTGATCACTATGGACCTTTATGGTACCGACTATTCCCTAGCCAGGCCACTGCCCTTGGTATTACTCCACCCTCGTAGTGTTTTCCTTTAGTTCTAATTAAGAGCAAGCTTACCTATCTAGCAGCAATTATTTGTAAAGTGAAAATTCATAGGTACTTAAGGCTGCCATTGGCAATCCAACAATGGCACAGACTGCGTCTGGCTTTTTAACACACCTTCTTCGGCAATTTAATAATCCTGGCTAGTGTAACAAGCCGATAAAGTAAAGTGGAAAATTCATAGGAATTATAGGCTGCGGCTGGCTTCTGTAACAATCCGACAACAGCACAGACTGCCTCTTGCTTTCTAACAAACCGACCATGGCAATTGTTTTATTCCTGGCTTGTCTAACAAGCCAATAAAGTAAAGTGGGAATTCTTATGTATTAGAGACTGCCGCTGGCTTCCGTAACAAGCCGACTATAGCACAGACAGCCTCTGCCTTTTTTAACAAGCCGACTACGGCTATTTCATAAATTCTGGCTTGTGGAACAAGCCGATAAGGTAAAGTGGAAATTTCATAGGTATTAAGGCTGCCACTGGCATCTGTTACAAGCCGAGAATGGCACAGACTGCCTCTGGCCTTTTAAACAAGCTGACTACGGCAATTTTACTATTCCTGGCTTGTATAACAAGCCAATAAGGGCACAGACTGCCTATGGCATTATAACAAGCTGACTATGGCAAGTTTATTAATCCCCTATTCTCAGGCAGATCCTACTCTTAGCATAACCATATTTACCTTGTTTTTTCCATAACTGGTAATTTGCTTTTGTATGGCGCCTCCTAAGCGCTTACTCTGAAGCCCTAGTTTTTCTTTCACTCTATTCCTGATTAGCTGTTACTGTGTAATTTTATGGTCTTTCTAAGCCTGTCCTGACTCAGCACAGTCCTCCTTAGTGTTTGTTTAATTGATGACTGTCTATTGTTGCCATTAAATAAGTAGGAATAACTTTTACTTGTACCCTCTTGTTACTACTAATTTTAGGGACATATAAATCTTGCTGAAAGTGTTTTATTGCCACGCAGCATTTAAATAATTACTTGACTATGTTTTTCATCTGCTGCTACCAGGGTTAGGATATTGTGTAACTGCTATCTTTAACTTATCTGCCTCTGTGAATGATTAGTTCCATATGATATACAAGGATATTGTAATGTCTAATTGCTATCTAAATATAAGTATAGATATAATATAGTCTGTACTGTTTTACTTGCTATCTACATATAACTATAGGTGAATGTGTTAGTATTATATACCCACTCTTAACTTGCTATGTGCTAACTCATGTTTCTAATAACTACCTTGTCTCTCTCACCTCTAAGTTCCCTGCTCTACTTATGCTTCCAGCACTAATCAGTTTGAACCTAAAGAATCCCCTGCAACTAACTGTGACACACCTCTCAGCCTATCTGCCCTACAAACCCTATACAAGTATAGAAGAAAAGTATGTGTATTAAACAACTCCTGCCTGAATTGCCATTATACTAGTGTACCGCTGCTACAGGTGGTAATTTAGTATTGAGCTAAGGCAGCCAGCAGCCTCCTCCCCCCATTCTATACATAAATCACTCTCTCTCTTTCCCATCCTCTTTAGAATCCCTCATTTTGACTAAGCGCCCACCTTTCCCCTGATTTCTCCATCTGACTCCTTCCTACATCTGCCTGCTTTTTTAGGCCTGTCCACTAGATGGCACCCTTTACCCAGCTTCACTCCCTTCTCATCCTCTCTATCACCTAGCTTCTTACCCAATTTCTCCTTTTATACCTGCACTTGATAACCCGTTCTCCCATCTCACTCTGTTCTGCTTATTGTCTACTACTACCTTTCCTAGGAACACTTCCCTCTGGCCTTTATCTCATCTAGCTTTGAAAGCTTACCTTCACATATTAGCCCTGCTGATTGTTTTTCCTCTACAACTGCTCCAGTCTCTGTGTCTACACACTCCGTTCGCCCTGCGGGCTCACTCCGCTCCCCTCCCTGCTCCCAGTTCCCACCCACCCCCAGGGGTCCTACTCATACTTTCTAACCACACCTCTTCCTCTTCCCATTACCCCTCTCTCCACTTCCTATTGGCCTTCTTCTCTTTCATCTCCTATCCCTAACCACTCCCCTCCATAATCTCCATTCCCTCCTATCTTTACTTACTCCTACCTTACATACTTACATCTACACATATATAGAACAAATAGCCAATCCTTCCAAATGGCTAATCCAACCAACCCTTTTCTAATTCTACTCTATTTTACTATTTTACCACTACCACTTCTAACCAGTGCCTATCTACGCTCGTCATATGAACACTCAATATATCCACATACTAACTACCCCAACCAACAAACCAACTCTCAACCCTTACCACACCTACATGACCATGCAAACATAACATGCTCACCTAGCTACCTACATGCAAAGTATCATAGAACACTTCACATTAAATATAATACACTATATCTCAAAAGAGTGTTACCTCTTTACAGCAAATTCCCTAACCCAAGCTATCTAGTACAACTCCTCACAGTAAAGGACGGTGATATTCATCCTAACCCTGGCCCAACAACAACCCCTATCTCCCTTCAGAACCATAATCAATCTTGCAATTATCCCCTTACCAAACCTTCAAACTCTCTCCTACTAGCTCATCTTAATATACGTAGTATCAACAACAAAGTGACTCAACTCCATACTCTCCTAGAAGTATATTCTTTTGATATTATCTGCCTAACAGAAACATGGCTAAAACCTGCCATCAAAGATAATGAAATTATCCCACCTGGATATAATATCCTAAGAGTTGACAGAGTAGCTAAGAAAGGTGGTGGGGTTGCTATTCTATTTAAATCTGGCTTGCAATTAACAACTTACAATTGTAATATACCCCTAGACTCCAATACTGAAATTCTCATCTCTAAACTTGAACTTAACAATGCTAAATCAATCTATATTATCTGTATGTATTTGCCCCCTGGTAATAGCATAGGTACCTTGGAAAATATCCTCTGCTGGCTATCCCAACACCTACCTTAAGAAACCATAATCCTAGGTGATATAAATTTAGACTGGAATTCCTATAGCAGTACTCTTCCTACCACCCACATAAACCTATATGGTTTCTCTCAAACCATTACCTCCCCCACCAGAATAAATAAAGCTAACAAGAAAGCAAGTATATTAGACTGGATTCTCACAAACAATCCCACTCACTACTATGAGTCTGGAACCCTCCCCGATGATTTAAGTGACCACTCACTTACCTACATCATCAGACTAAAAGCAAACACCCCTACTCCAATCTTTATCAAACAAATTAGATCCAAAAAGAAATGTAACCCTGACCTGTTCCAAATGGAACTAAGAGCATGCAATTGGGTTCCCTTAAAACAACTTCCATTAGATGAAGCTGTTCATTTCTTTAATTCTACCTTCCTAGCCATTCTTAATCACCACGCTCCATCCAGATCTATTAGAATTAAGGCCAAGTCTGCCCCATGGCTTTCTTATGAAACCAAACACAAAATTCATCTCAGAAATAAACAATGGGCCAAATGGAGAAAAACTAAAAACCCTGCTGACCAACAAACCTTTAGACAGCTAAGAAATGACACAAAGAAGGCCATACTCTCTGATAAACAAAACTACTACTTACAATATCAACAACCTAACCACAACAACCCACAGAAATTCTGGGAGCAGTTATTCCACCCAGGTCAAGCCACTACACCTAACCCTCAAAATACAGATAGGAAAAATCCCATCCATACAGCTAATACCTTCAATACCTTCTTTACAGATGCTATCCAAACACTAGCTAGTCACCTATCACATAATGCCTTCACATTACCTTCATACTCCTCTACCCCACCCTACACTTTTCATTTCAAACCTGTCTCAACCACATTTATCCAAACCCTACTGAATAAACTGAAACAATGCTCCCCTTCTGCAGACCTACTGCCTTCTGAATATCTACAGCTATCATCCAAGGCTGTTGCCTATCCTATTTCCACACTGATCAACAGAACTATTACTGAAGGTTACATCCCCACCTTATGGAAAGTCTCCCATATTATTCCCCTACATAAAGGTGGACATTCCACTGAGCTATCAAACTATCGCCCCATTGCCCTACTTTCGCCTTTAGCTAAAATTATGAAAAATGTATCCATAAACAACTACTCCACCACTTAATAGAAAACAATCTACTTTCTAATTGTCAACATGGTTTCAGACCTTCACACAGTACTACCACTGCCCTCCTTTCCTTTACTGACTACATTAACAGGAACCGAAACCTGAATAATCTTTCTTCTGCTCTATTTATCGACCTGTCTAAAGCATTTTACATGGTAAACCACCAGATTCTCATTAACATACTTAAATCTCTGTCACTAGACCCACTTTCCATAAAATGGTTCCAATCCTACCTTGACAAACAACAGCAAGCGGTACTTTGGCATAACTCTTTATCCACCCATCTACCTGTTTCCTTAGGTGTCCCTCAGGGGTCCATACTAGGACCTCTTCTTTTCTCTATATTTATTAATGACCTTCATCTAGCTATCCCACAAGCCACTTGTATACAATATGCTGACGACTCCACATTATTATGCTCAGCTACATCCTCCCATGACCTTCACTCTCTCACCCAAAAAATATTCAACATAGTTGAACAATGGTTCACTCAGCGTTGCCTTCTTTTGAACCCAAAGAAAACCAAACTCCTCCTCTTCACTCCAACTCAAAAGTCCTCTCCTCTACATTTCTCTGTGACATCTACCAATGGCACAATAATATCTCCAGACTTCACCACCAAACTACTAGGGGTCACCATCGAAAATAACTTTAACTTCGACATCCACAACAACAATACTATAAAGACTGTCAACAAAAAATTGGCACTCTCTATAGGATTAAACGCTTCCTTTCTCCTACTGCTAAAACTTCTATCGCCCACACTCACTTGATCTCTACTCTCCTTTATGCCTCACCCATTTTTACTAATCTCTCCAAGAATAATCTCAGCAAATTAGAAATGTCCTTTAATAACATTGCTAGATTTGCTACAGGCAACCCATTTCGAACCCACCATTGTAAAAACTTAAACCAGCTAGGATGGTTAGAACTTCAACACCTGATTAAATTTCACCAACTAACCATTGCCCACAACATTCTCTATAAACCTTCCAGCACTCCAAGTTTAACAAACCTCATTACCCCCTATAAAAATCTGAAGTCCTTACGCTCATCCTACAAACTTCTTGTATACACCTCAAACCTCATAACAGGGCTGGGGATTCTCTCTTCTCTAATACTATTGGCAAATCCTGGAATCTTCTCCCTAGTGACCTCACCTTGCTCACCTCTTTATCTCTCTTTAAAAACAGACTTAAACTCTACCTCAAATCATACTGGCTATGCCCCTGTGCCAAACCTGACTAGTCCTATACTTCTACAAACTCAGCTTACCTATCTAGTCCTTACTATCCTCTGTTACATCTTCCATCTGACTATAATTTTCTTACCTACCTTTTCCTACATTATTGATATCCTCTTTACATACCTTTTCTTAAGTAAATCTATTGTATCATCACTACACATCCAACTTCTTTTTCTCTATTTCCTACCTAACCTGTACTGTGTCTCCATACACTCTACCCATACTATTTTTTTAATTCTTAACCTCAGTGTACATCCTTTTAAATCCTCCAGGTTTTTACTGCACTGTACCATTGTCAATGACTTTTTTACTATGATAATTGCTATTTTTTTATTATTATAATACCTGATGTTTGTGCATTGTTTGTACTTTTTGTTTATACTTTTGAAACATGTCTTTGGAGCTTTTTTCCCCGGGCCTCTGCTGAAAATGGACATATATGCAGTTAGACAAATGTAAAATAAAAAAAATAAATAAACTGGAGCCCTCTGAAAACTCTTCCTGTTGATGACGCAGTCACTCACTTTAACACTATATTTACCAACCTTCTAAACTTATGTGCCCTTCCCACCACTGTCCCATGGCTTTCCAAAGGCACCCTAGCCCTCATGCATACTTGTGGCAAAGCATGGAAATTCCACCAAAAACTTAAAATACCCCACACACTTGCCGAATACAAACAACTCTGCAATAAAATAAAAAAAACTAATTGTGTCTGACCGCAACTCCTACTATTCTCAATTCCAAACCAACCATAAATTCAATCCAAAAAAGTTCTGGAATAGTATCACCAACCTCCTAACTCCTGGCCAAAAAACTAATCCCCGCTCTGACCCCTACTCTACAGACCACTGCATCACCTCCAAATTCAACATCTTCTTCATAGACTCTATTACTAAGCTCACCACATCCTTCCCCCACAACACTAGTACTCCATCGACTCCTATTTCCCATAACTCCCCCTCCCCTAACACTCTCTCTCCCCACCCCTCTCTCTTCTCCTTCAAACCCATCCCACTATCCACTATAAAAAACCCTACAAAAACTAAAACCCTGTTCAAATGCCCCTGACAACCTTCCAACTAACTACCTCAAACTAGCTGCTGATGGCATTGCACCCCCTATCTGCATATTAATCAATCAGTCTATCCAAGAATCCTATGTACCCCTTCTCTGGAAAAAAGCCTACATCATTCCCTTACATAAAGGAAGCAACAACACTGACATCTCTAACTTTTGCCCCATTGCCATCCTTTCCCCCATCTCAAAAATTCTCGAAAAATGTATTCACCTTCAACTCTTACCATAACTCCTAGACAACCACCTACTTACCCCAACACAACATAGATTTAGAACTGGTCACAGTACCACCAACGCCCTCCTATCCTTTCTTGAAAACATCAACCACTCCCACGATTCTGGTAATATTGTCTCTGCTCTCCTCCTAGACCTATCTAAGGCCTTTGCTACAATAACCCACACTCTTCTTCTTTCTAAGCTCACCCAACTCAATCTCTCTCCCTCCTCTCTGAATTGGTTTTCCAGTTATCTCTGTTATAGACAACAAGCTGATAAATGGAATAATGCCATCTCACCTTACCTTAACAATCAGACTGGTGTCCCCTAAGGATCTATCCTGGGCCCTCTGCTATTCAATATCTTCATAAATGACTTCTTTAAATGTATTCCCTCAGCCAAACTCCTCCAATATGGAGACGACTCTACCATTATTTGCTCTGCCAACTCCCTACCTAAACTGGCTCAATTAACACAATCAGCATTTGACAGCACAGAGACTTAGCCCTTAATGCATCCAAATCAAAAATCATGATTTCTACCCCTTCTAAAAATTCCAAAATAGACACAAACACCTTTTCCATAGTTAGGCATAATAACCCCCCCATCAAAATAGTCTCCCATACTAAACTTCTTGATGTCATTATTGACAAGCAGTTAAAATTCAACCTTCATCTCCAAGCCAACATTAAGAAAACCCATAAGAAACTAGGAATGCTCTACCAGCACAATCATTTCCTCACACCATCATCTAAGCTTACCCTCTCCACCACATACCTCCTTCCATCCCTCTTGTACGGGGCTCCTGTCATCACCAACTTGCAAGCAACACTCAAAGGCAAACTAGCATACTGCTATAACAAAATTGCCAAATTTGCTACTAGCTCTAAATCCCTCTCACACCACTGTTACTCCCTACACTCCCTGAACTGGCTAGAACTCCCTCACTACCTATCTTACATTCAACTCTCCACTGCCCACAAACTCATTTTGAGTCTTCTGACTGCCCCTCCCTCTCCTCCATCCTCACTATGCATCTCCCCGCCTGCACCCTCAGGTCAAACAATCAAAACTTTCTTTTACACAAACCATCACGTAGCCCAGGCCAACTTCTTTTATCCTTTTCCCTTGCACAAAAATGGAATTTACTCCCTCCCCTCATCCTTGCTACACAAAATCTTTCCTCTTTCAAGGCACAGCTGTACTCTTATCTCTCCTCTTCATGGGGATGCTCCTGCACTCACCCATCCTAAACCCCACCTCCTCATCTTCTCATACTGCCCTACCGTAGCTCAATTATGCCTTCTGCCAGCCACATATGGGTGGGGGACAAAGGGGATGTATATTTATATTTCCTCTTGGAATCTTCTACTGAAGTACTGTTATTGTTTGCATTACCCCCTGCTTAACCCTCAATTGTCCATATCTAAACATTCTGTACTATATCCTTATTCTTGTATTTTGTGATACTTCCTGCCTGACCATCAATTGTTTGCAGCTAAACATACTGTATTATATCCTTACCACTCTTGTATTATCTGTCGCTCACAAACATTTTAAACTATTACTTTATTTAATCACTGTATAACTACCTGTTATATTTTATTTTTTGTGTAAATTTAAATATGTACTGTGGAGCTTTTCTCCCCAGGCCTCCATTCAAAAAGGACTTACCTCAGCCCAATGGACTTTCCCGGTTAACAAACTTCACGAATAAAATACCCTAGGGAAGCCAAGAACAAATGCATGACCAGGTAGGCTGCTATAATAAAGGTACAGTGGGATGTCGGTGAAGAAGCTGGGCTACCGGTAAAGCCTTGAGAAAGGCTGTGTATACCCGAACGCTTGTGGTCGAAGGCTGAGTAAAGCCATTAGAAAGGCTTCGTATACAGGTCGTAGTTCTGGCTGGTCAGGTCGCCTGGTGAGAGGAACTGCTAGTGCGGTAGCTAGAAATTAAAGATGAAACACACAGGAAAAACAGGCAAAACAACGTAAATGTGGCTTGGCTAATGAGCTCTGCTCGCAGTGGTGGCAAAACATCAACGTAGTCGAAGTTCAGATTCTAGAAGGTCGTACTTTATTGAAGTAAAAAGTACCAGAAGTACAAGCACCACTGAAGCGTAGTTCCTTAATGGAAAGAGTGATCCTGAGGATTTCCTTTTATAAGAGTACCTGGGGGTGTGTCAGTGGGGGCCAATCAAGCATGGGTGAAAAAACCTTTATTGTGATTGGGCATGACAACTTGACATTGCACCTTACAATCTCATATGTGGTTAGTAAAATCACTCTAAACCTATAATAGTGAAGTTTGAAGATTAGCTAAAATTAGCTAAAAAAATGTAGTTAACTAAAAATAGTCTTGCTGGAAAAAATCAGCCCGTGCTGGTAAAATACATTGTTCGGCTACACTTTTCGAAATCTTCATCAGGATGGTGGACGACCTAAAAGAGCATAATAAACAAAGCTGAGCGCTAGAGAAATAGCAACAACATGTATGTAAAATAACATGTATGTAAAATAATAAACAGGCTAGAAAACCAAAAAATAAGACCAAAAAATAAGAACCAGGTTAGATATCCAAAAAATATGATACAGAAATTAAAAAGAGAAACAAAATAGTGAAAAATTCTTAAATAACAGATATCAGTAGAAGCTAATGTATTAAGATGTGGAACTGAATGAGGGCTGTTAATTAAAAAAAAATCTTAAAAAGGCACTGATATGTAACCTGAAAACCTAGTAAGACACGAAAAAAAAACAGTAATACTGAACCATTGTAAAAAACATGAAAGACAAAAAAATATATCAATGAACCATTGACCAAAAACAAATGAGTCCAAATTTGCCAGGGGAAGTCTCAGACCATGGGCTGGAGGTAGACTGGTGAGATCAAAACTGGCTGTCACACGAAAGGTAACATTTTGTCTGTAAATCTGTTAGAGGTCCAGGTGCAGAGGTTGTGGTATACAGTGTTGTATCTTTCTAAGATACAAGACCGGGGTCAAAGATTCTGCATAGTTAAGGCCTGGACTTTTATTTGCCTGCCAATGTACTTGCCACTCGAGTTCTCTCTTCTCAGGCAGCGAGTTGTGGTCCCCGCCTAGTGGGGATTTAGGGATGTGTTCAATAACATGAAATTTGAACGTATTGTTCCCTAGGTTCCTGAGAGCATGCACTGCCAGCTGGTTTGTCACTTTCAAGGATTTTAAGTCATGCTGGTTGTTTTGTTATCCTCGTTTTAAGGGAGTTGACCGTCTTGCCCACATAGAAAGCGTAGCACTTGGTGCACGCTGCCATGTCAACCACTCCTGTGACAATGCAGTCACCTCTGACATTAGGTGTGTAATATCTCCTGCCAGTGGGGCAGTAAAAGCCTGTGGCACTGCTCATGTGTCTACAGTAGTGGCAGGGAGGCTCACTGCAGGCAAAGGTACCAGAGTTGTCAAGTTTAACTTGGCAGGGGTGTTCCAGAAAGTCCCTAATGCTTCTCCCTTTTCTAGCTGTGAAGGAGGGTTTCTCCAGAAAAATGTGGCCAAAAGACCTGTTATTTGTGATGATGGGCCAGTTGTCCATTACAATCTGGATGATGTCTTTGTAGTCCATAGAGAAGTCCAGGATGCAATTGAACTGGAATCTAGCTTCTGGGGTGGTCTGGATCCTGGTGTCAGTTAGAGCCCTAGGGGTGCCAAGTTGGCGCAGGCTGATGATGGGGTCAAGGATCCTGTTGATTAGCCCTTCTGAGTAGCCTCGGGCTAAAAAGTCCATTTGTAGCTTTTGAATGTTGGTCAAGAAATCCGCCAGGTTCTGGGAGGCTCATACTATACGGATCCCTTGCGATTTAATCACGCTCACCTTCTGTTTGAAGGGGTGCATACTGGTGGCGTGCAGAAAAAAGTTTACCCTAGTTGGTTTTTGAAAAAGGTTGTGTGTCAATGTGGTGGAGCCTTGTTTCTTCCTCAGGTAAAGATCCAGAAATTCGATCTCCTCTGTACTTTGCTGGCAAAATGCAGGAATGCGGTGGTGTTGTTGATATGAACAAGGAATTCCTCCAGTTTAATCTGGTTACCCTTCCAAACCAGGAAAATGTCATCAATAAACCTGTAGTAGCACGCTATGTAGACACATGAGCGGTGCCACAGGCTTTTACTGCCCCAATGGCAGGAGACACTACACACCTAATGTCAGAGGTGACTGCAATGTCACAGGAATGGTTTACAGGGCAGTGTGCACCAAATGCAACGCTTTCTATGTAGGCAAGACGGTCAACTCCCTTAAAACGAGAATAGCAAAACACCTGCATGACTTAAAATACTTGAAAGTGACAAACCAGCTAGCAGTGCATGCTCTCAGGAACCTAGGACACAATATGTTCAAATTTTATGTTCTTGAACACATCCCTAAATCCCCACTAGGCGGGAACCACAACTCGCTGCTTGAGAAGAGGGAACTTGAGTGGCAAATACGTTTGCAGGCAAGGAAAAGACCAAGCCTTAACTATGCGGAATCTTTGACCCCAGTCTTGTATCTCAGAAAGATACAACACCGTATACTACAACCTCTGTGCCTGGACCTCTAACAGATTTACTGACGAAATGTTACCTTTCGTGCGACAGCCAGTTTTGATCTCATCAGTCTACCTCCAGCCCACGGTCTGAGACTTCCCCTGGCAAATTCGGACTCATTTGTTTTTGGTCAATGGTTCATTAATATATTTTTTTGTCTTTCATGTTTTCTACAATGGTTCAGTATTACTGTTTTTTTCGTGTCTTTCTAGCTTTTCTGGTTACATATCAGTGCCTTTTTAAGATTGTTTTTTTTTAATTAACAGCCCTCATTCAGTTCCGCATCTTAACACATTAGTTTCTATTGATATCCGTTATTTAAGAATTTTTCACTATTTTGTTTCTCTTTTTAATTTTTGTATCATATTTTTTGGATATCTAGCCTGGTTCTTATTTTTTGGTTTTCTAGCCTGTTTCTTATTTTACATACATGTTATTTTATATACATGTTGTTGCTATTTCTCTAGTATGCTCGGCTTTGTTTATTATGCTCTTTTAGGTCATCCACCATCCTGATGAAGATTTCGAAAAGTGTAGCCTAACAATGTATTTTACCAGCAAGGGCTGATTTTTTCCAACAAGACTATTTTTAGTTAACTACATTTTTTTAGCTAATTTTAGCTAATCTCTGAACTTCACTATTGTAGGCTTAGAGTGATTCTACTAACCACGTATGAGCTGGCTCAGGGTATCTAACCTATCAGATTGTAAGGTGTGATGTCAAGTTGTCATGCCCAATCACAATAAAGGTTTTTTCACCCACACTTGATTGGCCCCCACTGACACACCCCCAGGTACTCTTATAAAAGGAAATCCTCAGGATCACTCTTTCCATTAAGGAACTATGCTTCAATGGTGATTGTACTTCTGGTACTTTTTACTTCAATAAAGTACGACCTTCTAGAATCTGAACTTCGACTACATTGATTTTTTGCCACCACAGCGAGCAGAGCTCTTTAGCCGAGCCACATTTACGTTGTTTTGCCTGTTTTTTCTGTGTGTTTCATCTTTGATTTCTAGCTGCCGCACTCGCGGTTCCTCTCACCAGGCGACCTGACCAACCGGAACTATGACCTGTATACAAAGCCTTTCTAAAGGCTTTACTCAGCCTTCGACCACAAGTGCTCGGGTACGCACAACCTTTCTCAAGGCTTTACCAGTAGCCCAGCTTCTTCACCGACATCCCACTGTACCTTTATTAAGGCAGCCTACCTGGTCATCCATTTGTTCTTGGCTTCCCTAGGGTATTTTATTCGTGGGCATTTTTCCTCCTCTGCATAGGAGCTTAAATAACCAGGTCCCACAGACAATAATTTTCCTGCTGGTTAACAAACTTCAAATAAAATAAATAAATAGCTACTCAGCCTTCTTCTGTATGATGCTACAATTTTCACTACTCTGCAGTCAATTCAAATATCCAAGCTGGAACAAAGCTACAGTAAAATTACTGAATGAGGCACTGTTTCAATATCTCATCATTGCACCACCCTCAAGAAACAAACCGGACTCCCAAACTTACTTGTCTGGCCTATAAGCAAGCAATAATGCCCAACAGGGTAGGCACTATCAGGGAAATAGCACCTACCCAGGGGTTTTGTGAGTGCCTTACCATCCCTGGAAGGGTGTTTTTTTCCTGATAATGCTCACCTTGGAGGACATTATTTCACTTAGAGAATGGGTAGCTATTAAACTTTTCTCTATTTTTTTATTACTATATACTTTTTTTTATATTTTTGATGTCAAATAGTTCCTCTACTTAAAGTTTCAAACTTTCTGTAGCATATGCAACTGCTTTTGAAAGGACCAAAAAACAAATGGATTAAAACTTAGAAACAGTGTAAACAATAGTAAACTCTAGAAAAAACACTGTAAAGTAGGCAATACCAAATAAATAACTTTATTAGTACATTCATCCATCGATTAACATGGACTTCTTCAGAATTACTTTAATTCACACTAAGTAATATATATATATATATATATATATATATATATATATATATATCTATATGTATATATATACATACATATATATGTGTGTGTGTGCGCATGTGCGCGTGTAAAATACATAAAATAATCACATAACTACTTTAAAAATATACATATCTTTAATTTTAAACAATATAGTAAATATAAAAAGTCCTATTCAACACTTTACAATCAATCAATATATCAAAACTGAATTAGATATATTTTCACCAACCTTTTAGATAGTATAAAAACATTTAATATTCACAGTATCATTGATGGCTGAATATTTATCTGCTTACAATTTAAGTTGAAAGTTTCCCTACTTTCCAATTCAGAATAATTTCCTTCTCTTGAAATTTTTTTAAAAATCTTGGTCAGTTATGCTAAAATAAAACTTCCAACGGTTTACTTCCAGTTCTCAGTGTGAAAAAATGAAATTGACAAATAAGAGCCAGTAATATCATCAGCTCAAGTAAACTTCAGTTACTGGCTAGTAAGTACACTTCCTAAAAGAAAAAAACAACCAGAAAAGGTAAAGAAAAAAACACTGGCTGGGAAGAATCCTGCAGATGTTCAGCAAAACGTTCAAGCTACAGCTTTGATAGAAGTGATGCTTTCAGTACTGTATAGGAAAAAAATAAATCAAATGTACACAGAGGTGACTGCAATGAATGAAACATTGAAAGAGTATTATCAATTCAAATAAAAAAGGCTACAAAAAATGGAAGAAGCTTTAACTAGCTATTCAGATGAGCTGACAAAACTGCAAAAATCATAGGCTGAAATGAAGAAGTGGCTGGCTCAGTATGAAACTTCTCATGTACTACTACTTATGCACATATACACTAGCCCATCGCTTCCTGGAATTCATCAATTCCAGTGACCTGGACCTACTCATTCTTACGCCCACTAGAGGAAGCAACATCAAGGAAATTTTAGGTAGTAAACCTTGCTTTGCCTATAGGAATATGAGAACCCCTAAGAGCTCATTGTGTTATAAAGACTTTCCTACTAATAATAATATTATATCATTTTCTGATAACTATGGTACACGTAAATGCCATAACTGTTCGTGTTGTAATGACATTGTTGATGAGGAAACAGATGTGTTTGAACATCCGGTGAACAAGATGATGTTTAGATTTAATATAACAGCAACTTGTGTAACAACGCATGTGGTCTATTTGGCGACTTGCGTAGCTTGTGAGTCATTTTACATAGGTAAAACTACACGTAAATTTAGGGAAAGGATTATAGAACACAAATCTGAAATCAGGAGATGTGTAGACAGTAATGCCTTGTATAGACACACATTGGAGTGTGGACAGCAACATTATTTTAAGTTTAGGGTTATAGATCGTGTCCAGCCCTCCCCTAGAGGTGGGGATATTAATAATAACTTGGAAATTAAAGAATATGGGTGGATCTTGAGATTGGCAAGTGACTCCATACCTGGTTTAAATAGTATGGTTAGCATTAAGCCAGTATTAATTAAACTTAGTAGATCTAGATTATGACACGTGAAATATATATGCATATGTACATACATTCTGCATTAGTTGTTCACATACATACACATATATATATTTACATTTAGTATGTTTCTATGCTCCATGTATTTTTATATTTTTTATATATATATATACATATATATATATATATATATATATATATATATATATATATATATATACTTTTATTTTTTACATTCATTTATTTTTTACATTTATTTTATGATGATGTGTTTCATATCTTAGGTCATGTGATTTTTTGGCTGTCGGTCATATGACCTGTTTTGACCTATATATAGAGAGTAAGAACTTTTTGTATTTTAGTATTGATGAAGGATTGTATCCGAAAGCTCTGCTGTTTGCATTAAAGTGGTTTCTTCCTACTCAGTCTTCGTTTTGTGTATTGGAAGGTGGCATCTGTTTTTTGACTATTTGTTTCTGCTACTCCAGAGGATTTTCCACCAGTAAGGTCTTCTTGGCAGCCTAGTTAGCTTATATATGGAAAACTCAATGATTTCTATTAAGTCTCTAATTAATATGGAGACTAATCCTTTGCTAACTGTTGTTGAAGAAGTCAGTGGTACACCCACAGACATTTCTACACCTGCTCAGGATGCTATTTTGGAGTTCAATAAGTCTCTGCAACTGTTGGAAAGAAAAACTAATACCTTTAAGCACTTGCAATGGCAGCGCTTCAGTTTTTTAGCGTATATTGATAGAGGAATTGTTCCCAGAGGGCTTAGAATCCTCAAAATGCCCTCGTATGGGAACACATATCCAGAGCTGCTTAAAAAATGGCAGCAGCTAAACATCAAGTTAGGCATAGATTATATGTGCCTTATGAATGAGCACTTCCTGGTTATAGAAGAAGAACTTAAAAAAGAAATCGTTATACTAGAAAATGACCTAGTGACTATGCCTGCTTTTCTGAATTTGTCCGAAGGGTATCAACATATGGTGGAGAGAATGCAGGCATTTGATGCTAGGATGGAAGCCACTAAGAAGCGAAAGCTTATTCGTGACATCAACGATTTTACTAGGGGGAATATCTTCTCTTGGCCAAGAGATGGCCATATTCAGTATAATAATAATAAAAATAGAAATAACAGTAACGTTGTTAATAAGTATAACCCTAGTGGTCCATTGGACACTCTTGATGATATACGTGACATTACTGTTCATACAAATCCAGAAAGTAGAGAATTGAAGACCCCCAACCCCCCGCCTTCAGGGACAGATGGTAACGTCCGCTTGACGTCTCCTACGTTGGTAGGAGAAATTCGCACCTCTTCAGAAGGGAAGCAAGCAATCGTTGCTCATGATAATGCTCCTACTGTGTGAACAAGAAAACGCAACAAATGCAACAAAAGACTATTAATTTTACTAACAAACGATTCTCGTTAGAACAGCCTGAGATTATTAAGGAGCGTTCGATGGGCTTGAGGGACTCACCCAACTCGCGTACTGGAACGCCTAATAAAAGAAAGTTGGACAGCCCTTTAGGTGTAGGCAAGGTCAGCCGAAAATCTACAGAGGTACGTTGGACTTATCCGATTTTGAACTGCAGGAAGCCCATTATTCAGTCCTTTCCAAAGGACTTAACTTTATTCCTTTATGTGGGGAGGATTTAGTTTCAGCATTGACAGACTTGAAGAAATTTACTAGACTTTTAAACTTAAAGCTTTTATTTGGTAATACTCAAACAAGGGTTGGAAGTTGTAAACGTTTAAGTACCTTAATTCCGGTTAATGTACCTGTTGTTAAAGCATTCCATGATTTATGTGAATGTCAAATTAGAAATTTGTTCAATGGTGCTGTTAGGAATAGTAGTAAAAAATGTTACAACCTGACATATGAGGAATTTAAAGCCTTTAAGGAATTACAGGCTAATTCAAATATTGTAATAAAGCAGGCTGATAAGGGGGGTGCAGTTGTGCTTATGGAGAGGGCTAAATACATTTCAGCTATGTCGCTTTTGCTCCTAGATGATGTTGCATTTAAATGTATTTCTGGTATGGATGTAAGAAAATGCATTGCATATGTGAACATGGTTATCTATGAACTACAACTGCAGGGGGATATAGATATAGATTTATTTAATTAATTGACTGTTTCTTGCCCTGTTACTCCACAACTATATGGCATTCCCAAAATTCACAAGTGTCTGATTGACCCACCTATGAGACCCATTGTCTCAGGTGCTGGTTGGGTGACTGAGCCCATATCCATTTACCTGCATGGACAGCTTCAACCGTATCTTATTGAATGTAATTCTATTCTACGTGACACTATTGATTTTGTCCAAAAATTGAAAGTCTGGTATAGTGTAGGAAAGCAAGATCTGGCTGTCAAACGGTACTATTTGGTTACATTGGATATTGTGTCTTTGTTTACAGTTATTCCGATTGATGCTGGTATAGACTTACTAAGGGAATTTCTGGCATCATGTCCTAACCCAGAATTTGGTAAAATTGAAAATATATGTACTCTCATGGATGTTATATTGAAAAATAATGTCTTTTTCTTTGATGGCTCCTTGTACCTCCAGCTCACGGGTGTTGCTATGAGTACTTCTGTAGCCAACACGTACGCTAATCTGGTATTATACCAGTGGGAAAGGAAACACGTTTTTGGTGATACCAACTTGTATAGACACAATATTAAGTTTTTTCAGCGTTTTGTGGATGATTGCTTTCTATTATGGGAAGGCACATTGGTAGAGCTGAATGATTTTTTGATCTATCTAAATTCAGCATCCTCTTTTTTAAAATTTAAAATGTGTTATTCAGAGACTGATATTACTTTCTTGGATATCAATTTGACACTTGATGGAGATCTTATGCAGACCGGTTTGCATAGGAAAGATGTGTGTGCGGGAAGGTATACACATGCTAGTAGCATGCATGCACCACATATTTTCAGAAGCACAGTAAGGTCCCAGTTATGTAGACTGAGCAGGTTTAACACCAATGACCTGTGCTTTGGCAAACAGTTGGATGATATGATGGCAGATTTTGCCTTTAGTGGGTATGATAGTACTCTATTGTCTGACCAGAAAAGGAAAGTATTAGAGGATAGAAAGATGGTGTTGGGACCAGTCTTTCTTACAAACACATCAGATATGGGGGATAGTAGTTCATCTGGCTTAGATAGTACAGTCATTAGATATGTGACCTCTTTTAATATAAGATCTTCTTCTATTAAATATATAGTATCAAAGAATTGGTTAATTTTAATGGCCTCTAGTGAGCTAAAGGAAATTTTAGGTAGTAAACCTTGCTTTGCCTATAGGAATATGAGAACCCTTAAGAGCTCGTTGTGTTATAAAGACTTTCCTACTAATAATAATATTATATCATTTTCTGATAACTATGGTACACGTAAATGCCATAACTGTTCGTGTTGTGATGACATTGTTGATGAGGAAACAGATGTGTTTGAACATCCAGTGAACAAGATGGTGTTTAGATTTAATATAACAGCAACTTGTGTAACAATGCATGTGGTCTATTTGGCGACTTGCGTAGCCTGCGAGTCGTTTTACGTAGGTAAAACTACACGTAAATTTAAGGAAAGGATTATAGAACACAAATCTGAAATCAGGAGATGTGTAGACAGTAATGCCTTGTATAGACACACATTGGAGTGTGGACAGCAACATTATTTTAAGTTTAGGGTTATAGATCGTGTCCAGCCCTCCCCTAGAGGTGGGGATATTAATAATAACTTGGAAATTAAAGAATATGGGTGGATCTTGAGATTGGCAAGTGACTCCGTACCTGGTTTAAATAGCATGGTTAGCATTAAGCCAGTATTAATTAAACTTAGTAGGTCTAGATTATGACACGTGAAATATATATGCATATGTACATACATTCTGCATTAGTTGTTCACATACATACACATATATATATTTACATTTAGTATGTTTCTATGCTCCATGTATTTTTATATTTTATATATATATATATATATATATATATATATATATATATATATACTTTTATTTTTTACATTCATTTATTTTTTACATTTATTTTATGATGATGTGTTTCATATCTTAGGTCATGTGATTTTTTTGGCTGTCGGTCATATGACCTGTTTTGACCTATATATAGAGAGTAAGAACTTTTTGTATTTTAGTATTGATGAAGGATTGTATCCAAAAGCTCTGCTGTTTGCATTAAAGTGGTTTCTTCCTACTGAGTCTTCATTTTCTGCTGTATAACAGGACCTGGAACAAATAGACTGTATTAATTTTATGAAAGTACAAATAAGCAACTGGACTGGTATTACATAGCAGGATTTGTTAATTGAAAGGGTACGTCAAGTGAGTGCACCAAACCTGGCCACAAGAAAGCAGCCAAAACCTGTATTACTAAAGATGCAATCATACCAATAGAAATTGTTTATCCTGATAAAACTGTGGCAGAAAGGAAAAGTATTATAATTTTAGAAAGCAGTGTACTTGTGGAAAACAATTATTCATTATATGTCAGACTGATAAACAAATTTATCCCAGCAATCAGGGACTGTTGAGAAGCAGGTGTGAGATTCAAGCTGCTGTAACAGCTATCTTCAGAACATTTTTTCCTGGAGGATCAAAGACATTTTTGATGCAGAATAGACTGAAGAGGACAATAAAAAATATCCAACAAAGAGTGAGCCAGTAAACAGAAGGGGACTTGGCTTCTCATTCTTCTGACAATAAAGCTCATAAAGAGACTTTGTTAGGCATGGTAAGCATGGGACACAACAGATTGACCTCATCTGTACACTTTTGGAATTGGTAATGGAGCATAACATCTTCCTGTTTAATAACATCTATTATTGGCAAAGAGCTGGTGTGGCTATGGACACCAGCTCTGCCAACTCTTATGCAAATTTGGTAATAATGGAGTTGGAACATTAGTATATTAATCAAGGGGGTAATTCTCCTGTTCACTTTTATCAACGATTCATCAATGACCTTTTTATAGGTTGGAAAGGTGAAGAGAAAGATCTTCTAGAGTTTGTCCATGCCTTGAATAACAGTAGTCAATTCCTCAGTTTTACTTTAAATAAATTGACTGAAAGTATTGACTTCCGGGATGTGACTGTTGTGAGAACAGCAGAGGGTTTATCTACTAGGCTACACAGAAAGGAATGTTACTGTCACTCATTCCTTTGGAGGGACAGTATGCCCCCACCCCATATATTTGAGAATATAGAAGGTCAGGCGTTGATGATATCACACCTGTCCTGTGAGGATTCTGATTTTGTAAATGAATTAGAATACCTAAGAAATGCATTTATTGGGAGAGGGTATAGCCAAGAAGAGATTGAACAAGCATATGTAAAGGTAGCGGGTGAAAGGGGAAGATGGGGTAGGCCCTACTTCTATGATCAGAATAGACTCAAGAGAGAGAACAAGCAAGTTAATTCACATATTCCTGTAGTGCTATCTTACACCCAAGATGTGAATAGGGTGAGGAACATAATCAGGAGGAATTGGCATATCCTAATGGTGTATGAGAAGACACATGAACTTGTGGGCACATGACCCTGGTTCATTTATAAAAACAGAAAGAATTTGAAACAACAACTTTGTTATCCTAAAGTACATCATCCTATGAACCTCACAGGAGCAGGTACCCATAAATGTGGAACTTGTATGTTCTCTAACCATTTATGGCAATTAAGGGTTAGGGCAGACTGTAACACCAGTAATGTTGTATATGTGGCTCATTGTGTTGTCTGTTTCCAGTTATATGTGGGGAAGGCAAATCGTCGCCTTAGGGAAAGAATTAGAGACCATATTTATTGTACAAGGAAGGGGCATCATTATAGTGCCTTAGCTAAACACACCCTTTCAACAGGGGATATACACACTTTTTTATTTCAGGTTCTGCATGTTCAGATAGAGACTATCAGGATGGGAGACCTTGTAAATACAACTGAAAATGCAGAACTCCAATGGATTTTATGACTAAGGCACACCATGGATCAGGGTTAAATGATTGTGTCCCCCTTAAGCTTGTTTTGAAAGGTAGAAAAGTAAAATGGTAGTGTCCATGAATTTTACTTTATATCTCTTTCAGTTTTGAAGTACGTCTAATTAACGATAGCTTTTGGAGGGATTTTTGTTCATTGTGATTGGTGTTTATGCGTGTTATGCTTAAAGCTTAATTTTAATGTTTTTGTTACTTGTGTCTGATGAAGTAATGTGGATCATTATGAAAGCGCTCACACTAAATTAAACATTTGGATTTTATTAGTGCCTTTTTGCCTTCTGTTATTCCTGCTTAATCCTGAAAATAGCACTGACATCTAGGAACAAAAGCCAAGCTATAAACCAATTTGCTTTTCCTGTCCTAACTTACAGTTTTGTAGTGATTGACTGGCCCCAAAATGTGTTGAATAGATTAGACAGGAAAACAAGAAGGATGCTTCGTGCTCACCAAATGATCTATAAAAATCAGTGCATATTAAGATTATATATTCCCCATTCTGAAGGAGGGATGGGCCTCCTTGAAACTGATTACATGTACAGATCTGCAATCGTAGGACTCCACACATATCTGCTGACCTCACAAGACCCAAACGTAGTGAAAGTTTTGAAACATGAGGAGAATAAATCTAAGATGACTTCTCTGCTTAATCCAGCAGAGGCATATTGGCATCAAGCAGGAATGGAAATCAAACCAGAAGTAGATAAAAATCAGGCAGCAACTGAATGTGCCAAAAAACAAAAGAAAGAATATAAAATGAAGGACCAGATGAGAAGGCAAGAAATGTGGAAAATGCATAAATATAGTTGCAAGTATAGAAAACTTCTGGAAGAACCTGAGGTTGATCAGGAATGAATGCAGAAATGGTTAAGGAGAGGTGAATTCAAACCAAGGGATGAAAGGTTAATAATGGTAGCCCAAGATAGCGGCCTGCATACACATTGGTTTACAAAGTCCATTGAACATGTGGGAGAAACAGACAATGTGGTTTTTGCAAAACTGAATTAGAAACAGTTGCACACCTTGTTGCTGGTTGCGACATACTAATGGCAGAAGGACTGCATACTGGAAGGCATAATAATGTGCCAAGACTGTTGCACTGGTGATTGTGCAAACATTATGCCATTGAAGTGGCTGAAAAACACTGGAAACATGAGCCACAAAGCATCATAGAGAATGAAGAAGTTTACATCACATGGGATCATCCATTACCAACAGTTCAAAAGATAGATGCTAGAAAACCAGATATAGTGATCCAAGAAAAGAAGACAAAAGTAGCTTTGATCACTGAAATCGCCACACCCAGCGACTACAGTGTCTTGCATACAGGGAGACACAAAGTCATAAAATATCAGGATTTGCTGGAAGAAACAAGAGCAATGTGGAAGAAAGATACCCAGACAGTTCCAAGAGTAGTAGGAGCAATGGGTCTTATAAAAAAGAATCTACAATTGTATTTAGATATGCTACCAATACATGTAACTCTATGCGAATTGCAGAAGGAATCATTACTGGACACATTGTGGGTGCTGCGAAGAGCACTTCTGGCTGACATCAAAGATTGAAACAATACTAATTTCATGAACTTTAATCATACTTTGACTTAGGAATGGGGTCCATTCCCATCATGGTAGCAGAAACCCAAAAGACTTGGAGAAATTAAAAAGAGTGAAGTGATTCATAAAGTAACAGAAAGTACTTTAAGAACTAAACCAACACAGGAATGAAGAAACAAGATTCTCCTGACAGGCATGACTATAAATAGGGTTATATAGAGTAGGCAAGAGGGGACTGGAATTTACTGGATGAAACTGGCAAAAGAATCAAGGTATTGGGAACAAATAGAGAGGGAAAGGTAATAGAATGGGAAGAGGTCAAGAAGGCATTTGAACTGCAGGCTAGAGACTGCCTTCCCTATCTGGGGTTGATGTAGTATAAGCAAAGAGAAAGGAAGAGGGGAATCCTAAGTGAAAGACCTTCACTTGTAGGATTTTTAATTGAATCTAGATCAGATGTTGCTGTCAAAAAGGGATAATTAGTAGGGCACATAAAATATTGCATTATAATGATAATAATCAATCAGATGAGATTAGAAAAGGTTGGGAAGACTAAATGGATAAGCTATTCACAAAGAAACAATGAGAAGGCATATGTACGGCTCCCAAATATGCAAGGAAGTATAGAAGATTGAGAATTTTTGCTTGGAACTGTTTACACAGCTATTTTTTATACTTCAAGCAGATTCCAGAGAATGTTTCCTCAGGTAGCTGGCAAATGTTGGGTTGTGATGAGAAAGAAGGAGATTACAGGGAACGTGTGTTTTGGGAATGTAATGAGTTAGCAGACTTCAAACACTCCATACAGAGTACTCTGTCAGAAATATTGGGTGAGCAAATAGGTGCAAATAAGGATTTTTTTTTTAGTTGGGTTATAGGATCTGAATTGTCTATGCATAGTAAGGCTTGTTAAGTTTAATTCTGGTGGCTGCCAAAAAGCAATTACTAGAAAATGGAAATCAATGTCTAAATTAACTGTATTTAAAGTAGTGAACATTGTAACAGAGATAAAAGAACTGGAAGTGGGATCTTTAGAAAAGAGTAGGAGTGAATTATATAAAAAAATTAGAAATTGTGGGAAGACTATATGCAGAAAAATATTTGGGGGGAGGAATGAGGTTTAAGGTCAGGCAGGAAATGGTCAACTTACATAATGATGGGTTGAATATATTGTGCATAGGAATACGTGGGATATATAATGTTTGTAAGTGTGAACATGTTTACATGCTTTGTTTTCTTTTATATAAATGTAAGTTTGCCTATGTCACAAGTGATAATTTAATAAAGGTGTTAAAAAACAACCATTACAAAGTCCTCTTTTCCTTGTAGCCCAACATAACACATCAGAGATATTTCAGGTGCAGCTAACACTGGGTAAGACAGCAATTCAGGTCATAGCCTGCTATAGGTCCCCAACCATGTCCCAAGACTCACACTCCATGTTCCTAAACACCCTGGAGAATATTATGGTCCAACATAACACTTTCATACTGGGTGACTTCAACTACCCCCCCATTAACTGGGAAAGCTACTAATGTACCAGTGCACTTGCCCAATGTTTCCTGGAATTCATTAATTCCAATGCCCTGGGCCAGCTCATTCTTACCCCCACTAGAGGTTGCAACATCCTTGACCGGGTCATTACTAACATGGTTGACCGTTGCTCTACACCAATAGTCAACTCCTCCCTGGTTAGATCCAACCACAAACTAATCACCTTGGAAATCCACAACCCTCCCAGCCCACCACCGCAAAGGTAACCACCATGAAAAACTTCTCCAAAGCTGACTTTGGGCTTCTAAAACAGAGGTGGCTAACTTCACGGTACCCATGCAAATGGAGAATAGTTGCATGACCGCCGAATCATACACCAATTCACTGTATGAACACGTACACAAATGCATGGATCTCACCATACCCAATAGAACCAAGACGCTCTCCTCCAAAAAAAGGAAACCAATCTGGTGGTCCCCTGCCATAAACAAACTCGTCAACAAAAGGAGGAAACTGATGCGGAATAAGGTGAAGTCCCAACACTGGAAAAACTCCCTTATCAGCCTCAACAAAAAGTTGAGATCCCTCATCAAATCCTCTAAAGCTAGCTATGAAAACAGAATTGCAGCAGATAGTAAAGAGAACCACAAGACCTTCTATAGTTATGTAAATAATCTCCATGGCAATACCCAGATTTGCTCTGAGCTGCTGCACAATGGTACCTCCTATACCAAGCCAACAGATATTGTCAATATACTGGCAACATTCAGTGCCAACTTTACCCCCCCCCCCCAAGGACCAATCACAATACCAGTAGATTGCCAGGCACCCAGTGTTACTGCTGCACTGGTTAAAATAGCACTGCCCAAGGCCAAGAATACAGCTCCTATGGGACCTGACAATATCCCTGGCTGTGTTCTACATGAACTACAGAGTGAACTGGCACCTCACCTGTGTGCCCTGTTCAATCACAGCCTCACCTTAGGCTTTGTCCCTACCGAATGGCGCACTGTTACAGTCATCCCTCTCCACAAAGGAGGAGCAACTACAGACCCTGGGAACTATCACCTGATGAGTCTGATATGTAAAGCTATGGAACACATCATCATGCACCTAATAAACAAGGATATAGGGAATCTCAAAACTCTGGATCCCACACAGTTTGGTTTTGTGGAAGGTAGATCATGCCTGCTCAATCTGGTCGACTTCTTTGAGTCAGTCACCAGAGCTGTGGATGAAGGAAAGGTGGTTCATACAGCCTACCTTGATCTGGCCAGGGCTTTTGATACCTTTCCCCACTCAGGAATCATAGAAAAACTCACTAAGTTAGGCATCGACCCCTATATCACTAAGTGGGTTGCAAACTGGCTCACAGACAGAACCCACAGTGTGAAAGTAGCTGACTCCAAGTCAGACTGCTGACCAGTCACAAGTGGAGTCCCAAAGGGTTCGGTCCTGGGTCCTTTCCTGTTTGGTATCCACTTCTCTGAAGTCCAGGCCAACAAGAAGGGATTCTGGCTGGCAAAGTTCGCAGATGATTGCAAGTTGGGAGCTATTATTAACTCCCCAAGTGATGTTGACATCCTACAGAAAGGCCTCACTGAGACCAGTGACTGGTATCAGAACCATGCCCCTTAAGCTCAATGCCAAAAAATGTGTCATCATCGTTTTTGGGAAAAGCCCAGTTCCCATGAATTATCACATTGATGGTAGTCCACTGAACACAGAAGGCGTTATAAGAGATCTGGGAACACAGGTTGACAGCAACCTTTCTTTTAACCACCACATTACCACTGTGGTCAGAAAGTCCTTCTATGTGGCACATCTGATTACTAAGGGTTGTACATCCAGGAAGAAAGAGGTCATTGTCTCCCTCTACTCTTCCCTCATTAGGTCAATTATCGAGTACAATGCCCCATCTGGTGTGTACCTCACTAGACATTTGGAACAACTGGAGAGGCCACAAAAGTACCTCACAAAGAGGATCCTAGGCCTTAAACAGTTGTCCTATATGGACAGGCTAAAAAAACTCCAGCTATTCTCTGTCTCATATCACCTTCTTAGAGACGATCTCTACTTGACTTACAAAGCCATGTCTGAACCAACTCTGTTAGAAATTATACATCTAAAGAAAAATCCCAATCCCTCCACACCACACACTCCAGAGACCTCAACCTCATTACCACAATCAAAAGAACATGCTGGAGGGACAGGTTCATAACCCAGAGACTGCCCATGCTATGGAATAGACTTTCCATACATGTCAAACAGAGCACCTCACTGGCCCTCTTCAAGGGAAATCTTGATGAGTGGATGGGAAATAGAAAATTCACCCCGGGGATCACTCCAGTGGCTCTACTCGACAGAGGCACTGGGAACTAAGGTCAGGTGGCATGATGCAGGGTAATCATATGGGCTATGTTTGTAAAGGCTCCAGGGCCATTAGCCTAGTACACACCTATGAACCTATAAGCATATCAAAACTATCTAGCCAGGGAATTGTTATGGCTAAGCTTCTATAGGCCCTAGGGCTGATAGCCTAGTACCAACCTATGAACCTATGAACCTATTATATTCAGCTTTATAAAATTACCAAGTAACATGCTGAAAGTAGCAATCTCTGTGATACTCCCACTTGTAAAAATGTTTCTTATCCAAAAAAGACCTGCTGCCTGACAACAAACAACTATCTACTTGTTTCATGGGGAGCACATGATCAAAGTAAAAAATGAACAGTGAACAAGAAACAAGCTCAAGATAAATTGCTTAAAGGATTACTGCACAAGTTATGGACCACACATGATAGACTGGCATTCTGTTTAGTTTACGGGTAAAACCTGCAAAGATAACTGCAAGTCTCCAACAAATGTAATGTTGTTGTTGTTGTGTCTTTTGGCTTATCCCGGTTAGGGGTCACCACAGCGGAACTCCGGTCCACTAATGTTTGGTAGTGGATTTTTATGTGCCGAGTTATCAGCCCTGATGCACAACCTTCAATGAAGGCACACTCATTCACGCATGCCTCCACACAGAAGACGCTCTAGCTGAGAATCGAATGGGACAACTTCTTGCTGTGAGGCAACAACGCTACCACAGCACCACTACCGCGGGTCTTCAACAAATGTAATGAACTTCTGAAAATACTGTAATCCTGTCCTTTATTTCAAATACTGTCATATGCATTTCAATACCTAAGGCTTATACGTTATCTAGTTACATAAATATTCTCTGCATGGCAACAATGAAAAGGCTTTCAATGTTGGTAATTCTTTAACAGTATGCTTATTAAAGCTTACTTGCATCTTAAAATCTTAGACAAGCTTACCTGATGGTCAATAAAGCATTGCTACTTTAATACAGAACAACAGGGCACTGCAACAGCATGCATTTTCTGAATAATAAGAAGCATAAATCAACAGTCTAAAAATATGACAGAAAACCAGAACATTCTGCAAATTCAAGGATAGATGAAAAGCCACGGTCGTACTTGTTGTCTACCTTGGATGGGGGAATACTCTGCACACTTACACTGCATAACTGCTCCTTGCCTTGCTTGGACACATCCAGAGCCACTACAATGGGGAGTGGGGTGCAACAAGTAGGTCACAGTTTGAAATGTCTCTAGCTGACGGTGATGGCTCTGACACTCATATCTCAGAGCAAGAAATCTGGGCAAAGCCATACATAGAAGTGGGACACAGGCCCAAAAATAAAGACAATGTTTAAATATTGCTCTTATAAACTTAGAAAGATAATAGAATAGTTGTAGGTCTTGCATTAGTATGAATTTTTGAAGGAATGAAATCTGAAACTCAAATGTCTTGTCATTATTTTCTAACTTCAGTCTTTAATGATTTGCTACTAATTTGCCAGAAAACCACAATTTTATGAAAAACAGACCAAAAATGTTATGCAAAAATATAAAATTGCCACAGAGTACAGCTGGGAACCTGTCAAAGAAGGGACACCTTTTTAAAATTAGTACTGTTAACTTAAGCAGCTGACAAAATAAGATCATCTACATGCATTTCTGAAATAAAAGTAATCTATAACTGATCATTACAGTTATTTATAATTGTAAACCCTCCACGTTTTCTTCCAAAATTGTCATTTTGCAGAGGAATTATTAGAGGGAGAGCAACATTTTGAGCCAAAATTGGAGACAGTTGAGAGGTTTAGATATTCCTAATTCTATAAAGCGATTTATTTGCACGTACCTCTCAACCTCTTAATGCAAGAAATCTGGACAAGGCCGAACATATTGGGGGAACATGCAAACAGTACTAAAAATTGCTCTTGTATAAACTTATGACAGTTGATAGAATAACAGGTCTTGCTTTAGCATGCATTTTTCTGAAGGTTATGACGTCTGAAACTCAATGTCTGTCATTATTTAATGACCATTCCTAAATGATTTGGCAGAAAATTTTATGAGGAACAAGCCAAAAATAAGAAGCAAAAATCTATTCATTCTGCAAAATTCTGGGCAGTTGAGAGGTATAGTTCAGCCAGGGCTGTCTGCGTTTGCTGCCCTTCCCCCCTCACAAAATCATGGTTGAATGGAGCGTCCCCCCTGCAGCCATTCCAATGTCCCATTCCTTGGTTATTTCACCCCATTTGCCATAAACACTGTAATGTGCATACTGCTTTACTTCTGCGATGATATGGATTTCATTTGAAAGTTTTATTTTATATTTTACAGCATAAACCCTAATAGATATCTACTAAACAAAGCATTGCAGTCTCACAATGAAAATAGACTTAGCATTAAAACTTCTCTGCCCTTGAAACTCACATTCATTGAAACAGCATTGAAACCCACATTCAAAGAAAATACATTTTGCCAGTGGCAGATAAAGATTGATTGTGGGCTGTTTTCAAATCATAGGCCCCTTGAACATGAAACATACACATGCTCTTTGATACACCTTCCTGGATGTATTAAATTATATTCCTTGTACAATACAGTACAGCTGTTAGAGGGCATTTTAAATGTATTGTTTTGAACATTTTTCCAGTAAACAATGAAACAAAATGCATGCACCAATAATGACAAAACTGCCCAATTCAGAACATTTCCATCATAAAAGTCTGCTCAAACTTCAACAGTCCACCAGTATCAGTAAATATGCACGATCTCTGAAGAAGTAAAAGTCATCTAAATAATTCCACATTAAAGAAATGTGTTAACTAATGAAGAGGTTACTGCTAGCAAACAACTTTATATGTCATTGTTTCATCTACAAATAAAGTGCCTGTTGCCCTTGAGGAATAAATTGCTTATGTTGCATTAAAAAATTATAATGCTAGTAATATCGCAATAGGTAATGGATGGCAAACTGATAACAGGTTCATAGTTACTAGGTATCCTCGCCAAAGAGGACTGCAGCATCCATCCCCTTTACAACAGAGTACAGTATCAGCAATGAATCTACTTACTGTGGCAGTAGACCCCACAGCCTTCTGCATCAAAAGCAAGTACACTACCTGTTGTGCTATTTACAATGTAAGCAGACTCAGCACTAAACTTTTGTTCCCCTACAGCTCTCAGCTCCTTATAAAATCTACTCGACACTCAGCTGTATCTCTGAACTTTGCAGCACAAGAAATCTGGACAAAGCCAAGGGCAAAAGCCCAAAAACCAGGGACACATTTTAAACATTGCTTGTATAATGTTGGAAAGTTGCTAGAATAAAACGCTGTTACCACCATACATTTCCCTGTCAAGTACTGAACCCAGGACCCTGTGCAAAACAGCCAGAGCAACATACCACTATGCCAAATCATCTATTTTTATGAAAGAAAGGAAGACTAAAACTTAAATGGCTACCATTTAGTGAATTCAGTTATCACCATAGCTGTCAACATCTTAGCACAAAACACCTGAATAAAGCCAGTAATTGGGGGAATACAGCCCCAAACATATTCAGTGAGTTCAGTTATCACCATAGTTCTCAACCTTGGCACAAAAAACCTGGACGAAGCCAATAATGGGGAAATACAGTCCAAAAAATAGGGGAAAATATCCACTGAGGACACCAGAGCAAACCCACACAAACACAGGAAGGACATGCAAACTCCACACAGAAGGCACCCCAGCCAAGAATCAAACCAGACAACCCATAGCTGTTAGGCAACACTGCTACCACTGCACCACTGCACTACTGTCTGTGTTAAATAACAAATATACAGAAACCACAGATTTTATGAGGAACAGAACAAATATGAGGCAAAAATCTGCAAATGTTTTAGAAATGGTGGTGGGTAGGGAATTCAGGTTCTTGTCACTTGGGCCCAAGGCAGAGGGTTCAAGCCTTATTCTCTACCCACCACCATGAAAAAACTTGGGCATTTCACACACACATACCAGAACAGCCTGCCATTGCAGCAATCACCTGTCTCCAGAATGGCCTGCCACTGCAGTGATTACCTGTCTCCAGAATGGCCTGCTATGTGATTTGATTGGTCCTCCATACTGGCCTGTGCATGCTGTGATCTCCTGCGAGATATGAGGAGGCTGGAGCCTGCGGGCAATACAGTCCGGTGACCTTCTGGTTTGTGCGGTCGTCACTGCACAGATCTCTTGGTTGGAAGGGCAGAGTTTCCTGCCTTCCCTATCCACATGCACGGAGTCCAAGATATTTTTTATTTTTATATGTTCTATGGTGGGGGTAATGGGGGCTTTCTTTTATGCATTCTACAGGTGGGGGACCCATTTTACAGGTGGGAGGGCTGCAGTCCCGCAGTCCTATAGCACAAGCCACCCCTGATTACACCTCCTTCTTCTTCAGCGATATAATTGTCAGTCTTGTGCGGGTCTATGTTTGTGCATCGAAAAAAAATACCGCAAACGGCTACTAACTGAATGTTAAGCAGCAAAAGTTTAACATTCCAAAAATGAGTAACAATGAAAAATAATTTATCAAATGGCCATACTTGGCCAACATCACAAATGTAACCAACCGGGGGGGGGGGGGGGGTATGGCAAATTTATAAGGTTTCCTTCACTTATCCCACTGAATTATTTTTCATTGTTACACATTTTCAGAACATTAAACCTTTGCTGTTTAACATTCGATTAGTAGCCGTTTGCTGTATTTTTCTTTTGATACGCAAACATAGACCTATCTTGTGCTTAACCACATCCCCAAGAATTCTCACTATGATACAAATTATCACTATGACTATTATAATCTTCACCAGATTACATTAATGTACATATCTTTTCTAGTTAGGTAAACTTTATCATTCTTTTGTACATATACAAAATCTGTTAATATAAAACTGCTTTCTAATCGCTTCTAAATTATATTAGTTAATCTGTTATTCATCTAATGTAAAAGGTTATTTTCTTTTGTGCATATTTTATTTAATGCAAAAATTATAATGCATTTCACTTGTTTATATTGTAAGCTATGATTCTTTCCATGTCAACACCCATTTGTATATATTATATGCTATGTTACATTATTCCGATTATCCTGTAACTTTTCTCTCTGTGACCCTGCTAAAAAGAGGTATCTTACCCAGTTCTACTTTACCAGTAAATACAAGCAAGCAAACAAACAAGTAAATATATTTATAGTTCACAGCATAACAGTTCAAAAACATACTACATCACTATTTTGTTAGGCCTGTGCTTGTAATAACTTAAAACAAAATCTTTCTACGATTACCAATGATTTAGATTCAGCATGTCTCTTCACCATTTTCATGATCTGATAATATGATTTCTCTTTATATTATTTAGTTAGTCAGTTAGGCTGAACCAAGTTCAGAGTAATCTGTATATGGATACCCCCATAACGCTGAGTATTATTGCTTGGTGCTTTTTCAAAGGAATATCATTTGCCATAAAAATTTCACAAAAATGTAAACTCTTTCTGTATGTATGCAGACCACTTCTCTATTGATGACTCAGTCCCTCACTAGTTTGACAATTGGATAGGCATCCACAAATTTATCCCTTGCCTGACCTCCTTTGCCCAATATAGAAGCAGGAGGTTGCCAGTTGTGGTGTATGAACAATGTACATAGCTCTGTAAAAGTGAGTTTGCATAACCTTATTTAATGTGACGGCATATGTGAGCAGCAGTTATCTGTTCTCAGACTGTGTTTGATAATAAAGTGACTTCTAGTGTGTTTTGGTGTTCTTGTGAGTTACGTCAAAGAATATAGGATCATAGGATTATAGGATCATATGAAATACAAGGCAGGTAAGTTGTCAGACCATTAGTACCTTGCCACTACCCATTCAGCTCCTATACCACATTCCAAGCCATGCCAAACCAACATGCATATGATGTGGATAATCATTTTATTCTTAACTTTTCAGGGTGAGTATAAAGCAGCATGTTAAGAATCACAGAATGGTCTTACAATGGAACTATTACACTAGATCCTTTCAATATGCACCATATCTGACACTTAAATCTGGTCTCCTAGAATACTGTGGCATAAAGATAAAGCTTGGCTCAATTATTTTAGGCTAACCATTCAAGGCATACTCTTGGATCTGTGACATACTTATATCTTTGGCAGTCATCATCATCATCATCTTCTTTCAGCTGTTCCCGTCAGGGGTCGCCACAGCAGGTCATCTGTTTCCATTTCTTCCTGTCCACTGCATATTGCTCTGTCACACCAACCACCTGCATGTCCTCTCTCACCACATCCATAAACCTTATCTTAGGCCTTCCTCTTTTCCTCTTACCTGGTAGCTTCATCCTTAGCATCTTTTTCCCAATATACTCAGCATCCCTCCTCAGCAAATGTCCAAACCAACATAATCTTGCCTCTCTGGCTTTGTCTCCAAACCTTCCAACCTGGGCTGAACCTCTAATATACTTATTCCTAATCCTGTACATCCTTGTCACACCCAGTGCAAATCTTAACATCTTTACCTCTGCCACATCCAGCTCAAACTCCTGCCTTTTTGTCAGTGCCACTGTCTCCAACCCATATAACATAGCTGATCTCACTACCCTCTTGTAGACCTTCCCTTTCACTCTTACTGGTACTCGTCTGTCAATAATCACTCCTGACACTCTTCTCCACTCACTCCATCCTGCCTGTACTCTCTTCTTCACCTCTCTTCCACACTCACCATTACTCTGAACTATTGATCCCAAGTATTTAAACTCATCCACCTTTGCCACCTCTACTCCCTGCATCCTCACCATTCCTCTATCCTCCCTCTCATTCACACACATATATTCTGTCAGTCCTGTTGACCTTCATTCCTCTTCTCTCTAGAGCATATCTCCACCTCTCCAGGGTCTCCTCCACCTGTTCCTTACTCTCACTACAGATCACAATGTCATCTGCAAACATCATAGTCCACGGGGGCTCCTGTCTGATCTCGTCTGTCAACCTGTCCATCACCATTGCAAATAAAAAAGGGCTCAGAGCTGATCCTTGATGTAATCCCACCTCCACTTTAAACGCATCCGTCACTCCTACCGCAGATCTCACCGCTGTCACACTACCCTCGTACATATCCTGTGCCACTCTTACATACTTCTCTGACACTCCCGACTTCCTCATACAATACCACAACTCCTCTCTAGGCACCCTGTCATATGCTTTCTCTAAGTCTACAAAAACACAATGCAACTCCTACTGACCTTCTCTGTACTTCTCCATCAACACTCTCCGAGCAAACATCACATCTGTAGTGCTCTTTCCCAGCATGAAAACATACTGCTGATCACTAATCATCACTTCCCTTCTTAATCTAGCTTCCACTACTCTTTTCCATAACTTCAAGCTGTGACTGATCAATTTTATCCCTCTGTAGTTACTACAGCTCTGCACATCACCCTTATTCTTTAAAATCGGTATCAAAACACTTTTTCTCCATTCCTCAGGCATCCTCTCATTTTCCAAAATTTCATTAAACAATCTGGTTAGAAACTCCACTGCCATTTCACCTAAACACCTCCATGCTTCCACAGGTATGTCATCTGGACCAACAGCCTTTCCATTCTTCATCCTCTTCATAGCTATCCTTACGTCCTCCTTGCTAATCCATTGCACTTCATGATTCACTATCCGCACATCATCCAACCTTCTCTCCCTCTCATTCTCTTCATTCATCAACCCCTCAAAGTACTCTTTCCATCTGCTCAACACACTCTCCTTGCTTGTGAGTATGTTTCCCTCATTTGCTCAGAATGCAATGATGCACTGCCTGCAACATCTAAAATCGATATTTGATCGTGTACGCCCAAGTCTGTAGGCTTTTCAGAAACTGGCAACCTGTGTGGTGTATGATAAGCATAACACCCTCCTGGTCTGAAAGAAATGCTGCATTAACATGTTTTCAGTAACACTGACCAGCACTCTATTCTTGGTATACCTGTTTATGGAATATGCTTGTTTTCTGTGAACACGGTAATCTGAGGTTTGTGATATGCATATATAGCAAAATAAGACAATAAAAACATACATGAAAACCTTGGAGTCCAAAAATTACATTTCTATATCTTCTTGTAGTTCTGTATATTTTTCCTGATCAGCTCCCAGTGGATAATGCATAGAACTAATGACTTTTCATTAGTATCAGGCATTCTCTGCAAAATCATAGCTCCTGTACTCGGAAGAGTAGCACAATTCCCTTTATACTCAGTAGCTACAAGCTGAAACAGAGTGACCTGTGTCTCACTTTTTCAGCCAATCAAGACCTAGCCCTATATGACCTATTTCTTCTCAAAACCAGTGGCTCTGCAAACACCCACCAAATAAACAAGACTCCCTGGAGGGATAGGTTCCTAACACAATGTATTCCCAGCCTATGGGATATGTTACCACTACAGGTCAAAGTACTAGTTTGTCTGCTTTTAAAGCTAGTCAACAATTGGATAGGTTGACACAAAGTTATATCAAGGTGATCCTGTACAGTCCAGCTTGATTTGGGAGGTGGGCACTATTAAGTGCTTGAAAAAGGTGCATATGGCTAGACATCTTATGGTTCCTGTAATCATAAGTGTAATATTGCTCCTATGTTCTGCTTTAATAATTCAATAAACCTGCATATAAATTTTGCTGAGTAACATTTGAAGGAAACGGAGCCTCAGCATTGTTCTTTTCTATAGCATCTCTAAGATATGTTAGCTCTATTTACTGCTTGTTCTACATTTGAGCCAAATTCCAAAACAAAATACACTTGGGGTAACACTGTACCACAAGCAGAAACACAATGCCAGATTTTGAGAAAAGACCTCAAGCCATGGAGTCTAACAAGGAATCTTGAAATCCTATACCCAATTCTAATTTATGAATCAAGTTTACAAAGTCATGAGATGTACAAATGTTGTACTGGCACTGACCATTATTAATGTATAATCATTAATAAGTTCCCTTGATAGCTCTTGCACTGACTGTCAGCTTAATATGTCTAAGTAATGGTGTGTCCATTCAAATGAATGGCCTTTGTTCCATAGGTAGTGTGCCGTGTGTATGTCAGTATTAGTACTGCAGCCATTACATAGTTAAAAGCTTGCAATACCAGTACCAACATACAGATGGAGCTGTGCTGCATGCCATGAGTAGGTTTTCAGGGAGCCAAGAACTGCACAAGACTGGAGTTCTGTGTGTGTGTGTGTGTGTGTGTGCGTGTGTGTGTGTGTGTGTGTGTGTGTGTGTGTGTGTGTGTGTGTGTGTGAATTGTTCCCTCCCAACATGTGGACAGTTTTAGGGAGATAATTCAGGCTAAGCTCCATTAATGCATCCCACAACATGTCCCCACTGTTGTTTCATATGTGATAATACTATGTGACGGTTGTTTTCACCTATCATTCAAGCATTCTCATGTTTGACATACAGTTGATACTGTAGAGATGTCCAACATTGGAGAACTTTGGGAGCTATACAGCATCTTCATCAGGGTTTGCGTTACCCTTGGAACAGGTAATGAAATTAATTTACATAATTTTTATTTATTTTATTTTATTTTATTACATTTGTTTACCGGGTAGTGTCCGACTGGGCCAGCGACCCATTTTCATCAGAGACCCAGGGTGAAAAGCTCCACAATGGTACAAACAACAATTCATGCAAAACAATACAGGCAGTTATACAGTACAATCAATAGAGCAGTACAAGCAATAGTACAAAACAAGCAATTGCACAATACAAGTACTGGGATATTTTGTAAACTAAGACAAATTAAGACAACAGATTATAGAAGTTATGATGAGAACAGAAATTGAAGCGGGTTAATTTTTATCCAGGAGAGTGGCAAGAGCACAGCCAATGAGTCAGGTGTTCCTTTAGGAGTGATTTGAACTGATTGTGGATAGAGTTTTTTGCTATTGTCTCTGGAAGTGTGCTCCAGAGTTTGGCTATTTTGTGTGAATAGAGAGAGTCGCCATGACAGCTATGGGAGTTGGAGATCTTCTGTAAAAGTTTGTTAGAAGATCTGAGAGATCTAAGATTATTACTAGGCTAGACTAAGTAGGAAATTGCAGGACAGTCGCTGGGGGGGCTAGATTATTTTATTTATGTATTTAATATTTGTTTACCGGGAAAGTCTGACTTGGAATGAAGCCAATTTTCAGTGGAGACCCGAGGAGAAATGCTCCAGTCGCATGTCTTTGAAACTTGGGAGGAAACCATCACCTGGAGAAAACCCACACAAACGCAGGGAGAACGTGAAAACTTTGCACAGAAGGCACTCTAGCTGAGAATCGAACCAGAGAACCTCTTTTTGTGAGATGACACTACCACTGCCATATGAAGGCAGTTTATTACGTACTAGCTGGTGGGATGCGGTGTCAAAGGCTTTGGATATATCAAGAAAGATGGAAGAAACAAGCTGGCCTTCATTCATGAGATGACGAATGGTGTTAGTGAAGGTTAGGAGGACAGTGCTGGTAACTACGTTTAGGTCTCAAGCCATGCTGAGTACTGGAAAGGAGGTTATTGTTAACAAAGTAGCTAATGAGTTGGTTGTGGATACATTTTTCTAGGATTTTTGCAAGGGGTGAAAGAATAGCTATGGGACAATAGTTAGGGTCCACCTTTATGGAGAGGTATAATGTGAGATATTTTCCATAGAAGTGGAACATACTGTCCTTTAATAGAGCAATTAATCAAGATTGAAATGGGGTAAGTGATGGAAGGAGCAGCAAGTTTTAGAAACTCATTTGGGAGTTTGTCTGCAGCTGTGCAGCAAGATTTAAGTTTGGTTAAGAGAGCCTATATAGTTAGTTTGTATGGGAGTCAAGGAGAAGGGGTTGTGAATATCTAGGACAGGGGTGGGGACAGAAAGTGACTGGGTAGGATGATTGTCTAGTAGTGAGGTGACAGTGTTGATGAAGTGGGAGGTGAATTGAGTTGAAATAGGGTCTTTGTTGTTTGAGGTGACTAGAGGAGAGGTAGAGGTATGTCCAGGGTTAATGAGCTGGTTGGTGGATTGCCAGAATTTTTGGGGGCTGTTTTGGTGCTTCTGTTGACAGGATAGGAAGTATGTTTGTTTGTCTTTTTTGATCTGTTTCTTTGTTAAGTTTCTTAGTTATTAAGTTAAGAGGCCAATTTTGTCTTTGGATGTATGGTATGCTGGCCAGGCTTTATCTCTATGCTTCATTAGTAGTTTAGTGTCTTTGGTTAGCCACAGAAGGGGCTTGGTTTTAGTATGCACTTTTCAAGTGGGGGCAAGATTATTGAGGATTGTAAGGAAGGTTTTGTTAAAGTACTGAAC
>NC_056740.1:531870717-531923217 GCF_019279795.1 Protopterus annectens | reverse complement strand
AGACAGACTTAAGTTTGGAGTCCTACTACTTGTCACCTGTAAATGTACAGCAAGGATAATTTACTGCAGTATGACTTCACACGTCAACATGAGAGTGTGAGGAAAGGTCTGTCAATTCTTTTAGAACTACAACATAATCCCTTTACAAAAACCTGCTATTTACCTGCTTTATTTTGCTGGAAGTAGCTAACAGCTATTTATAGCATAGGACAAGCACTGACAGACACATAAATGAGGCTCATTCAGGAAAACAGAAGTAGCTCTATTGCAGAAAGTCTGTTAGATGACAGTATTTCACAGTCCTGCCATTCTGTCTTAATAGCATGAGAAAACACCACTTCCTTATGTCTAGCATGACTCATATAAAGAGGACTTGAAATGTATTCTGGGAAGAAAGAATGAAAGTCAGAAAACACAATCACATTACCAAGGTAGGCCCCATCATCCACCATTTTGAGGGAAACACATTAAAATTGTAAAATAAGTACTTGGAGTGATTTTGAGGCATTAAAACAGCTCAGAAAACAAAGATACAATGAAAAACATGTTTTTGAGTTCCAAGGTGGAGTTTTCGTTTAATTATTTGAAAATATTTTAAATTGAAGTCTCTTAACTTTATGATTTAAACAACAGTGAGCATACATCATGGAGCCAAGGGAATAGCTAAAACCAAACTCATTGCACCAATATTTATTTATTTATTTATTTATTTATTCATTTATTTATTTTGGTACAATAAATTTAGTTTTAGCTGTTCCATCAGCTCTGTGGTGTATACTCAGTGTTGTTGTTTTTCTTAGTGTTTGTTGTGAGCAGGAAGTTATTTGCAGTTCTAACTTTATGATTTAATTATAACTGGGAAATTCTTTATGATTTTATAACTGGTAAACTCTCTGTTTATACCTACAATATATGTATCTTGAAGCATATTACTATATACTATATCAACTTCGTTTTGTAAATTTTCAGTTAGCTTTGTTATTAATAAACCCATCTATTTATCTTTTTAATTTCTATGTACTGTAATGGATGTCTGCCTTTTAAATTTATATCTTAAATATCCAGTAAATAAATATGTGCTGTAATAGTAGAAGTACATTTACTAAAACATCTGCTTTCTGTATTTCAGATCTATACTTTGCAACTGCGGTGGTGGTGGTGCTGCGGTAGCATTGTCGCCTCATAGCAAGACGTTGTCTCGTTCGATTCTCAGCTAGAGCATCTTCTGTGTGGAGGCATACGTAAATGGGGCGTGCCTTCATTGAAGGTTGTGCGTCAGGGCTGGTAACCCGGTACGTAAAAATACTCTACCTATCATTAGCGGACCGGAGTTCCACTGTGGTGACCCCTAACCGGGAAAAGCCGAAAGACACAAACAAACAAACCTTTGCATGCTCTGTCATTGTCTTTCTAACTTCTGACTAATGTGTAATAATTATATAATATGCACTGTACAGTAATATGCATCTGTAAATTAATTAACAAATTAAGCCTGACCTGTTATGCCTAGAGTATATTTAATAGCTATTACTACTTATTCGTTAGATAACTTATCTTACTAAACCTATTACAAATAATTCTGTCACTTTACACTTAATACTGACTGGATAATGTGAGGTGTGATGTAACTATTTGCTGTAAACTGTCTAGTAATACTGTTAGAAATGTAAAATTGAGTATGAATGTTATATTCTGAAATCTGACTGAAACGTACTGTACTGAAATCATAACTAAGTATGAATGTCAAATTCAGAAACTTGACTGAAATTTATATAAAGTGATATATACTTATACTGAACATCTAAAATAGTTATGTGTAAATGTTCTGAAAAAATAACTACACTAATACTAAAGGAATGCCCTTTCTACCAGTATAATCTGAACACAGATAAAGCATAAACTAGTACTGTTATACAATTGTCTGTAAACATAAAAACATTTGCATACTTGCTTTAATTGTAATCTGCATAAATGCACATCTGTTGTATACACATTTTAGCTCTAAAGAATATGTTTTTAGATAACCAAAACATGTTTACTGTACCGAATTGAAGCAAAAACAATAATCTTCACTTCTGGCTTTGGTGGTATTGTCTTTCTGTAGATACTTGACTTGTGCACTATAACTCTTGCCAAGTTTAGACCTTACTCTGCGCTGTCCTAGTCACTGCTGAGATATTGGAAGAGCCGCCTTAATGTCCTAGTGTCCTTTCCTGCATCCCTTTTACATTTAAGCCTCATTCCCAATCTCCTGTGCAAGGCTGAGTGGCTGATGTAATATTTTTTCTTGTCTGTAGTTTAAAACATGCTTTCTGGAAAACCAAACTGGAAATTATTCAAATATCCAAAACTGACAGCATGTCTTTTTTGTAGCAATATCTGCAAAGCACAAAAAATAGTATCAGGTCCTTAAAATAAAATGTTCAGCTTAAACAATTATAAACTAGTAGCATTGCTTGTTGCCCTGTCTTTATTTACATTTTTCTGCATGAAATAAATAAATGCTACAAATAAACTCTTGTAAGTCTGTAAGCAAACTGATAATGTACTTTAGTGAAATAGACTCATGTTACTAATAAATACATTCTTGTAAGTCAGTAACTGAATTGATAATGCACTACAGTGAAATGTAAATGCTGTAGCTTCATTATTAAAGCAAATGGAAACCATTATTAAAGCAAATGGAAACCTCAGTGGCATTGTTTTTCCCTGTCATAAACTCAAATGAAATAAAACTATAGTAATCTGACACTGTATTAATGTTCAGCATTTTTTGCATTTCTGCACCTTTATACAATTATTCTTAACTGTTGAATTTCCAACATTTACTCTGTGACCCTCAGGTTATAATTTACAAACAAATGTCTTTATTGTGCAGGTCTCTGCTCACTGTCTTACATTTTTCTGTTCTTTTAGATGATGTAATTTAGCTCTTTCAGTACTATTGAATGCTGCAAGGGTTTATAACAACTGTTACTGCATAAAACTGTCACTAATAAAATTGAACTGATCTTTACCATACTGTTTTATGACATAAAGTACTGTCTTTAATTCAACTCGCTGAGCTGGCCTATAATCTGATAACTCAGTTACATAAATCCACTCCTCTGGTGTGCTCTGGTAAACTGTAATTTCTGCATGAAAAATAATCTTAAACTGTTTACATACACACATTTATTACTAGAATTGAACTGATCTGATTCTGGAGCTTTTCTTGTTTGTCCTTTATACAAGTGTGTGAAGTTTTTTCATATAGCAAAATTACATTGCATTCTTTTCCTAACATGAACTTTGAACCCGTAGCTTTAATGACATAATATTTATGCTGCACTTTTTTCTTGCATGGGATCTAAACGTTTGACAGTACTGTCACTTTTAAAATGCAACATTGACTTTAAATTCTAAATTCTGTAAACTAACAAAACATCATTTAATATCTGTACATATTTTTCTGCCTCTGTATCAAGGTATTATTATTTATGCATTGCAACACTTTACTACCATAACTCAAATGTCTTAACAATGCCTGCTAAACAAAACAATAACTCACAAAATTCATTTGCCAGATCTGTAACTGTAAACTCTTTATTCTATGAATTAACTTGACTATCATTTTGGGTATACCATACACAACACGTGCTTCCAGAATGGTAAATATGTATAGCAAGTTTAAATCTGGTACTAGCCTGAAACTGTTACCTTGTTTTTCTTACTGGATATAAAAGTTAATTGAAATTTCCTTTCCAGTCTGTCTTTGCTTTTCTGAGAATAAGATATTGTTTCTGAAAATGGGGTAACTTGGCTGCCTTCACTTCCACTGTGGCAACTGAAATGGAATTTATTTTATTGTTAATCCATGAATCTGTGTGCTCCTGTTGTAACCAATTTTTCAAATTCCCTACATCATTTGCACAATCTATTGCACACAAATTTTTGCATCATCTGTGTGCAATACTCTACATTCTGTAGCACTTTTATTTTTCCATAAAATATTATTACTGGTCTAATACAACATCTAACTCTGATGGCACGTCCATACTTAGTACAGTACTGTTACACTCAGAACTGCTCACTGCTGCAAACTTTGGCACTTCAAATCCTGACATAGCTGCACTCATGTCCTCTAGTAGAGGTCTGTTTGTAACTGAAATTGATACGCCTGTATTAATCAGTATATCATTCTATAATTTCTTTTCTGTAAACAATGAAATATTGTCATTTCTCTCAACCTTAAAAAATGACAGATAAATAATCAGGTTTGATGTGGGGCTGCCACACTCTTCATAGATAAGCTGAAATTCCTTTTTTATAGAACTAGCAACATCACTGACTTGAACTATGGTATGTGTTTCTTCTTTATTTTGCACTGAAACACTAGTAATAACATTGACTTGAGTTATGGTATGCATTTTTCTTCATTTTGCCCTGAAGTATGTGTATCATTTATGCTGGTGCATACACTGTAGTTTGGTTAAGAGAGTTTTATTATGTACAGTGTAGGTAGATATAACACTATCTGAATCAAATCTTAATGTCCATAGCTTCTGCACTCATTATACTGTCCATAAATTCTGCACTCAGAATGTCAAATTTTACTGTCTCCAATAACAGTGTTGATAAACTGAAACAGACTAAATAATTATGCCCATAACTTATGCACTCATATTCTTTTCCTCCTGAATAATATAATTAATATACTGGAATGCTGGATATTTGACCTAAAAGGGTCAAATGCATGTGTGTGATAGTAGGTAAGTGCACATGATTGTAAACGTATCCTGAAGTCATGGAAAAGTACTGGAAAGAAACTTCTTGAAGTATTCTATTACCTTAGCTTCAGGCACTGTTACTAACCACATTTGTCTGCAAGGCTATGGAGCGCATCATCATGAAACTCATTAACAAAGACATTGGGAACCTCCAAACACTTGACCTGACCCAGTTCAGCTTTGTTAAGGGCAGATCATGCCTACTAAACCTGGTTGACTTCTACGAGACAGTCACCAAGGCCATAGACGAGGGAAAGGTTGTTCACACAGCCTACCTTGACCTCGCCAAGGCTTTCGACATCATTTCCCACTTGGGTATTACAGAAAAACTCACCAGCCTGAACATAAACCTCTACATCATGAGATGGGTTGCCAACTGGCTTACAGACAGAACTCACGGTAAGAAAAGCGGGCTCCAAGTCCGACTCTAAACCAGTCACAAGTGGTATCCCGCAAGGCTTGGTCCTGGGACCCCTACTGTTCAGCATATACTTCTCAGAAGTACAGGCAAACACAGGAGGACTATGGCTAACCAAGTTCGCCGATGACTGCAAACTGAGAGCCATAATTGACTCTCCGGCTGACACGGACATCCTCCAAAAGGGCCTTACTGAGACAGACACCTGGTGTCAAAGTCATGGCCTCAAGCTAAATGCCAAAAAATGCATAGTCATCCCATTTGGGAAAAACAAAACACCCACAAATTACCACATAGGTGGCAGCCCCCTTAATACAGAAGAGGTAATAAGAGATCTGGGGACCCAGGTAGATAGTAATCTCTCCTTTGACAATCATATTGCCAAAGTAGTTAGGAAATCCTTCTATGTGGCCCATCTAATTACTAAAGGGTTCGCATCTAGAAATAAAATGGTTATAGTGCCCCTCTACTCGTCACTCATCAGACCCATCATAGAGTACAATGCCTCATTTGGGATGTACCTCACAAGACACTTCCAACAGCTGGAGAGACCACAAAAGTACCTCACCAAGAGGATTACTGTCCTCAAACATATCTACTATCCAGCCTGACTGAAAAAACTCTGGCTGTACTCAGTGGCTTACTCAGAGGTGATCTCTGCCTGACTTACAAAGCCATGTCCAACTCAGAATTGATGGACATGCTCCACCTAAAGAAATCCAAGTCACTGCGAGCCACGCACTCTAGTGAGCTAAACTTCACCACAACAATAACTAGAACATGCAGGAGGGATAGATTTCTGTCACAGAGACTCCCCATGCTCTGGAACAAAATTCTAAACTACATTGGGCAGAGCCCCTCACTAACACTCTTCAAGAGAAACCTTGACGAGTGGATGGGAAACAGAAAATACACCCCGGGATCACTTCATTGGCTCTGCTTGACAGAGGATCAGTTAATTAATCAATGAGGCGGTGAAAGCCGACACTCTGGCTAGGCTTATTAATGCTCTCGGGCAGATAGCCTAGTACCTACCTTTGAACCTATGAACATAGCAGAATGGAAACTTATTCCTTATTGGGACTAAATGTAGATAATAAAAATAAAATGTATTTTCTACTAACTTGGCATTTTCATAGGTTCATAGGTTTATAGGTGTGTACTAGGCTAATGGCCCTGGAGCCTTTACAAGCCTAGCCCAAAAAAATTACCCAGGCACCATGCCACCCGATGTTAGTTCAGAGTGCCCCTACCCAGTAGGGGAACTGGAGTGATCCCTGGGGTGAACTCGATGATATCCATCCACTCATCAAGATTTCTCTTGAAGAGGACCAGCGAGGTGCTCTGCTTGACATGAATGGGAAGCTTATTCCAGAGTATGGACAGTCTTTGGGAGATAAACCTGTCTCTCCAGCATGTTCTGTTAATTGTGGTAATGAGGTTGTGATCTCTGAAGTGTGTGGTGCAGGAGGATTGGTATTTCTTTAGGTGTAGCATTTCAAGTAGGGCTGGGTCAGACATGGCTTTGTAAGTCAAGCAAAGATCACCTCTAAGTAGATGATAAGAGACAGAGAACAGCTGAAGTTTCTTGAGTCTGTCCATGTAGGACATGTGTTTAAGGCCTAGGATCCTTTTTGTGAGGCATTTTTATGGCCTCTCCAGCTGTTGTAGGTGTCTGCTCAGGTACATGCTAAACGGGGCTTTATATTCAATGATTGGTCTAATTAAGGATGAGTAGAGAGGGTTGATGACCCCTTTCTTCCTGTATGCAAAACCTTTGGTTATAAGATGTGCCACATAGAAGGACTTTCTGACCACAGTGGCAAAGTGGTGGTTGAAGGTGAGGTGGCGGTCGATCTGGGTCCCCAGATCTCTTATGGCCCATTCAGTGGGCTCTCATCAATGTGGTCATTCGTGGGAACTGAGGTTTTTTTCCAAAGGGGATGATAACGCATTTTTTGGTGTTAAGCTTCAGGCCATGGTTCTGACACCAGTCATTGGTCTCAGAGAGGCCCTTTTGTAGGATGTCTGCATCACTTGGGGAGTTGATAATGACTCCTAGCTTGCAGCCATCAGCAAACTTGGTCATCCAGAGTTCTTCTGTGTTGGCTTGGACTTCTGAGAATTAGATACCAAACAGGAGAGGGCCCAGAACCAAGCCCTGTGGGAGTCCACTCATGACTGGTCAACAGTCTGACTTGGAATCCACAACTTTCACTCTGTGTGTCCTGTCTGTGAGTCAGTTTGCAACCCACCTAGTGATGTAAGGATTGATGCCTAGTTTGGTGAATTTATCAATGATACCTGAGTGGGGAATGGTATCAAAGGCCTTGGACAGGTCAAGGTAGTCTGTATGCACTGCCTTACTCTCATCCACAGCCTTGGTGACTGCCTCAAAGAAGTCAACCAGGTTCAGCAGGCAAGAACTCCCCTTGACAAAGCCAAACTGTGTGGGGGCAAGAGTTTGGAGATTACCTATATCTTTGTTAAGCAGGTCCATGATGATGCACTCCATAGCTTTGCATACCAGACTCATCAGACTAATGGGACGATAGTTCCCAGGGTCTGTAGTTGCTCCCCCTTTATGGAGCAGGATGACTATAACAGTGCACCATTCATTAGGGGCATAACCTGAGGTAAGGCTGTGATTGAACAGGGAACACAGATGTGGTGCCAGTTCATTTTGTAGCTCATGTAGGATGCAGCCAGGTATATTATATGGTCCCATGGATGCTGTATTCTTGGTTTTGGACAATATAGCTTTTACCTGTGCCACAGAAATGGTGGGTACCAGGCTTTCTTCTGGTATTGTGAAAGGGCCCTGGGGGGGGGGGGGGGGCTAAAGTCGGCACTGAATCTGTCGGCCGGTATGTTGGCTATATTTGTTGGCTCAGGATAGGAGGTGCCATTATGTAATAACTCAGAGCATATCTGGGTATTGCCTTTGAGGTTTTTGATATAGATATAGAAGGCTTTGTGTTTGTTTTTGGTGTCAGCCACAATTCTGCCTTCATAGCTGGCTTTAGAGGATTTGATAAGGGATCTCAGCTTTTTGTTGAGACTGATAAGGGAGGTTTTCCAGTCTTGTGACTTCATTTTTTTTCTGCAGCAGTTTCTTCCTTCTGTTCTAGAGTTTATTGATGGCTGGGGACCACCAGACTGGATTCCTTTTTATGGAGGAGAGTGTCTCAGTTCTATTTGGTATGGCAAGGTCCATGCATTTGTGTACATGCTCGTAAAGTGCATTGGTGTAGGACTCGGCAGTCATGCAGCTATTTTCCATTGGCATGGGTGCCAAGTAGTTAGCCACCTCTGTTTTTAGGAGCCCAAAGTCAGCTTTAGAGAAGTTTTTCTGGGTGGTCACCTTAGCGTGGGTTGTAGGTGAGATGAAGATTTTCATGGTGATCAGTTTATGGTCGTATTTAACCAGGGAGGAATTGACTATAGGTGTGGAGCAACGGCCTCCCATGTTGGTGATAACCAGGTCGAGGATGTTGCTTCCTTTAGTGGGGGTCAGAATGAGGTGGTCCAGGGCATTGGAATTGATAAATTCCAGAAAGCGTTGGGTCTGTACATTGGTACTTGAATGGTTTTCCCAGTTGATGGAAGGGTAGTTGAAGTCATCCAGTATGAGAATATTGGGATGGACCTTGACAGATTCCAGGATGCTTAGGAACTTGGAGTGAGAGTCTAGGGACATGTTTGGGGTTCTGTAGCAGGCTATGACTTGTATCACAATCTTATCCAGTGTTAGTTGTACCTGAAGTATCTTGGATGCATTATGCTGGGCTACCAGTCTAGAGTTGTGCATATCCTTTAAGAATATGGAGACACTACCACCTTTGGAGCTTCTGGCCATATTCTGGGGCCAAAAGGTATGGAATGAGTTGTGGCCTGGGAGCACAGGGGTGCTTTCTGCCTTCTTAAACCAGGTCTCCATTACAGCACAGATGTCGACATTCTCCATTTTGAGGAGAGCTTCGAGCAAGTGCATCTTGAGATTTAGACTTCTAGCATTGAGCAGCATGACCATCAGATTGCATTTGTTTGTAGCTGTTGTGGTGGAATTATGTTCTTTGGAACACTACCTAAAAAGGCACTATGGCGGTGGCATTCCACTTTGGAATTATAGATAAACTCACTAAACTAGGTATAAATCCCTATGTCACAAGATGGTTTGCCAACTGGCTTACTGACAGAACCCACACTGTGAAAGTAGCAGACTCCAAATCAGATTTCAGACCAGTGACGAGTGGAGTACAACAGGGTTCAGTCCTGGGTCCTCTCCTGTTTGGTATCTACTTCTCTAAAGTACAGGCTAACACAGAAGGTCTTTGGCTAGCTAAATTCGCAGATGACTGCAAACTAGGAGACATAATCAAAACTCCTAACGATGTGGACATCCTACAAAAGGGTCTCACTGAGACGGTTGCCTGGTGTCAAAGACATGGTCTCAAGCTCAATGCCAACAAGTGCATTGTCATCCCCTTTGGTAAAAACTCTGTACCCATGGACTACCACATAGGCGGTAGTCTACTTAACACCAAAAGTGTGATAAGAGACAGTAACTTGTAACTTCCCCTCTTCTACTATCTTGTAATCTCTTATTTTAGCCAGCATTGCACCTAGTCTAACTCTTTTACCCTTACATTCTTGCTTAACATCATTTTGTCTTTACTTTCTTTTCTTTGTACCCTTTCCTCTCTTAACTGCCTTCCTTTTCTTCTCTCTTATATTCTTGATGCTCTCTTACTCCTATATTACTTATTACTACTGTCTTTACTAACATCGAAGTCTCTTACCTCAGTTTTTGTCTCCTTCTTCTATATGCTACTATCTAATCTTACATCCAGGAATTTTTGTTACCTAAAATTATTATAATTTTACTTAGGTACTTTTATAAGCATTTCTGCTTTTGCTTCTACGATATCCTTACAGTTTATTATAATTTTTATTTGTAGGTCTTGTTGTATTTTCTATTTGCATTTTTCTGTATTTTGTATTTTTTTGTATGTTATTATGTGGAGCTTTTCTCCCTGGGCCTCTACTGAAAATGGAAATATATCCAGCTAGACTAGCCCAGTCAACAAATGTAAAATAAAATAAAATAAATAAAATAAGAGACCTTGGGACACAGGTGGACAGTAGTCTCTCCTTTGATAATCACATCGCCACAGTGGTCAGGAAATCCTTCTACTTGGCACACCTCATCACAAAAGGTTTCTCATCCAGAAAAAAAGAGGTCATTGTTCCCCTCTACTCATCACTCATTAGACCCATTATAGAGTACAGTGCCCCTTTTGGTATGTACCTCACAAAACATCTACAACAACTGGAAAGGCCGCAAAAATACCTCACAAAGAGGATTACTGGCCTCAAACAGATGCCTTACGCAGACCGTCTCAAATAACTCCAGCTTTACTCCATCGCATATTGCTTACTCAGAGGCGATCTCTGCCTAACATACAAAGCTATGTCAAACCCAGAGCTGCTGGACATGCTCCACTTAAAGAAATCCCAATCCCTCCAAGCTACACGCTCTAGGGACCTAAACCTTGTCACCACAATAACATGCTGGAGGGATAGATTCCTGTCCCAGAGACTTCCCATACTCTGGAACAGACTACCTATCTGTGTCAAACAGAGCTCCTCATTAGCACTCTTCAAGAAAAATCTTGGTGATTGGATGGGTAATAAGAAATTCACCCCAGAGATCACTTCTGTGGTTCTGCTTGACAGGGCCACAGGAAAATAATTTTCTTGGGTGGCGAAAGCCAGGGTACCTTTTTGGCTAGGCTTGTATAGGCCCTAGGGCCAATAGCCTAGTACCTACCTATGAACCTATGAACCTAAGAGCCTTAGCCAGTACCCGTAATCCCAGGGGTGACAGATGCAGACCGTCTCTGGCAAAGCATCGAGGTCTGTCGATCATGTCATCCCAGGCAGACGGATACTGGATTCCCTTAGAATGATATCAGAAACTTAGCCAATTGTTGAAGTCAATCATTTTCTGCTTGCACTGTGGTATCATTCTGGGTGACAGTAGAATACTGCTCTGGGCTAGGGTCATACCTGGCTGGGCCACATAATCCGAGAGTACCATCACATCTCTTTTTTCATGTAGTCCAGGGAGGTACGTCTCAGCTCATTCACACCCACATAGACAATGATTGAGTCATATTTGTACTTGTTGTGGAGTGACCTGAGTGCATGTGTTATGTGGTGGATTCTGGCACCTGATAGACAACTAACTGTCGCCTTCTCCTTGTTCAGCCTAGTGAGTGGGACATCAGTGTGCCTCAGAATTGAGTCTCCTATGATTAGTACATTGGGCAAAGTGTTTTGCTTTAAGGGCTTGGGTTGAGTGGCACACTGTGGTGGTGGTGGTAAGCTATGTGTTCTGGGGTTGCTATTGTGTTGTGGTGATCAAGTGCATTTCTGTACCAGGGGTCTCTGTTGTTTGGGTAAATTTTTAATGAGAGCCTCCACGAAGGTGGGTGTATGGTTTGTGTTTCCATGTGTGGGTTGTGATGGTTGGTGTTTTGGAGTGATGTGTGTTGTATGTAGTGAATTCCAGGTGTTGACCTTCTCCTGTTGACCAGCTAGTCTGGTCTTGGTTGGAGCATACACTGCTTCCAGTTTGGTGATATAAGTGCATCTCTTACATGTATGAGTGTTGAGAGATAAGAGGAGAGGGTTATCTGTGTACATTAGACAGTTGCCACACTGTCTCAGAATGCCCAAGTGCACCAAGTTAGCAGGAGAAAGCACAGGAAATTGCCTTACAATCATACCAGGAGGGTTGGTCATAACTAATAAGTACTGCTGCTGTTACTGCATAGGAACAGCTAGTGCTGATAGCACCTAAGTATGCTACAATAAATGTTACAAAAGCCTGTTAAAGTGCTAGCTGATTAAGCTAATTGAAGTGCAAGATGTAATAGAACAAGCACGTTCTAAGGGAAAAATTAAAGAGCAGACTTTCTTGCACCGGCAATAGTTTACCTCAGCTGAGCGCACTATGCAGTGTGCAAACCCACTCAGACATGGGCTTTTAAACCATAAAATTGAAAGGGATGAAAAACCTCCCAAAATGGCCAATAAACTGCAATTTCTGGACCAGGAACCACTCATCTTGTGGTAGATAGGCTATCTAGTGCTTACCACTCTCACTGATAAGCTAGAAGGCTTCCCTCCAACACAGAAAGGTCTAGGGGGGCTCAGAAACTTACAAAACAGTCCTGGATACAACAAATCTGTATCTGGACTAAACTAGTTACAGGAAAGACAGGAAACAAGCTTAGAACTTTTTTTTTCCCTGTTGGGTATAGGATAGTGGTCTGATAGATGAAATGTATTGTCTTGTTATTTTTCTATTGGATGCTAACAGTGGTTTCATAGATAAAATTTGTTACTTAGATAAGATTTTCTATATATTGTCTGAGAAATCCTTTGTTTAGGGAGACATGACTTTCTGAGTACTGCCTCTCATGTGTGTTTTTCTACTTTAATAAAAGACTTGTACTTTGAACTGCCAAGAGAATAAAGGGTTTATTTAACTGAATTACCTTAACAGCTGGTGCTATGAGAGTTGGATTTTTCAGAATTGAGGGAGCTGCTTCTGCATAAAAAGCACTTTACTGGACCCTCTGACAGTTTTTTGTCAAGTGCATTTTTCTGAGGAATCAGATCACAACTGCACCCTTTTCCTTTGTTTGCTTTCTCTCCTGGTAGATTTGCAGATGGTCAAAGGTAAGTATTATTTTTCTGCATGATTGTGGGATTAGCATGTGTGTGGGATATTTTTTATACTTTTCTATTAACATTGAAAAATTCTTTTTACTATGGGATCAAATGTGGGATCTTTAAAATAACTGAGCATGGGACACCTGCCAGGCATACATATTTTCAATTTTTAAACAAAATACGGCCACCAAAAGATGCAGTCTCTTCCACAAAAAGCCACACTGTGATGAAAACTGAGTCCAAATAATAAAAACTGAGTCCTTTTGGTAGACTTGAACAGAAAATTTAATACTAAATATAATGACTAAGCGCTTTCGCCAGCAATCTGGCTTCATCAGACTCTGATGAAGCCAGATTGCTGGCGAAAGCGCTTAGTCGTTATATTTAGTATTAAATTTTCTGTTCAAGTCTACCAAAATGACTCAGTTTTTATTATTTGGACTCAGTTTTCATCACAGTGTGGCTTTTTGTGGAAGAGACTGCATCTTTGGTAAGATTTTGTTTATACACTGTTACTGCCCTTGTGGGTGTTACATTCTCGATTTTATATTTTAAATGTTCTAAAGATAGCTGTCTGTATTTAGATAAATGGCATGAACTGACAAAAAATGATAGCAAATTGACTTTTCCCCTTGCAGGAACTTTTGATAAAGATATCTTATTAAACTTACAAAAACGACTTAAAGAAAAGGGCAAAAAAGTCCCTGCTAGCTGCTGGTCAGCTTTTAACTCTTGGCAAATAGAATCTAAAGATAGGGAAAAAGAATCTATTGTCCATAGTCTAAATATATAAAACAAAGATAAAAACTCACTTGCAAGCTGCAAATAAGACAGTCACTTTCAGTGTGCAGACTGTCAAGGGCAGGAAGATTCTGGACTTTATCCCCTAAGAGAACTTCAGAAAATGCAACGTAATCATGATGAGTCATTAGAAGATGAATGTGTATTTAGTTTAGTAGTACCCACTGCACCTCCTCCACCATATAATGAAAGTTCTCCTCAGCCAGATTCTACTGTCTCATCTCCTTCTCCACAACTTTCACCACCCTCTCAGAGAGCTGCTTCTTCTACAGCTGTCTCCTCAGATGCCCCTGCAGCCATTTCTTCAAGCCCTGCTCCCAAGACATTATCAGATTATTTTACCTTCCCTGTTATGTCTCCTGTGGCTGATCATACTCATTATAAAGAATCTCAGAAGTCTGGACATACAGCTAAATCTAGTGCTAGTAATAAACAGGCAAATGATGCAAATTCCTTTTTAATGTATGTCAATTTTCCCAAACTACATAAACAATTTTATTTCCCTTTTCTAGACGGAACAAGTTACATCCATGCCACTTTGTCACCCAATTTCCCATAATTATAAATGGGGATGGTTATGTTGGTCCTGACAAATTCAGTCCAGATAGGAATGATTGTGATTCCTCCTCCTCAGAAGAAGATGGCTTTAAGACAAATTCTTCAGCTACCTAACTGCACCCTCTCCAGCAGGTTCCTAATCCTGCATAAGGCAGAGATGACTCAGCACTTCCTATTAAACATGTAGTACGTACTTGGTGCACTATAGATTTTCAAGCCATAGTAGACTGCCTTCCACCTATTCATACTAACCCAGCTAAATTTGCTAAGATTCTTGCAGGTCACATTAAATTGCAAAATCCTACATTGGAAGAAATTAGGGCTGTCTTGGAATATACCCTTCCACCAAACTTACTTAAGCGTATTTGAGACCATGCACAAATACCTGATCCTGTTCCCCAACACACAGATGCACAGGCTTTTAAGAATGCCAGGGAGTGTTTGCTCCAAGCCATTATGCCTGTGTGCCCCCAGTCCCTAATAAAAAAGCCATTGTACAACAGGAAGATGAACAGGTAGACTCCTATTTACACCATATGACTGAGGTATTTGAAGCATACTGCCATTGCCCTGAACCCACAAAAGGGCCAGAGGCAAGGTGGTCTCTCAGCCGCTTTTGTAGATGGATTGCTTCCCCCTATTCATGACCAATTAAAAAAGTCTGTTTAAATTGGCCAAACTTAGGGCTCCATGAGCTTATGACTCAAGTTCAGTACTTAGCAGATATCCTTACTCATGAGAAAAAAAGAACAGCAGGAGCAATTAGTCAATGCACAGCACCAAATGTTGAGTGCTTTCCCCGGTCTAGAGGTAGAAATAGAGGAGGAAGAGAGGATGAAACAGACCTAGATTTCTACAAACACAGGCAGTATTCCCGCCACAATTTCCAAATGCCCAGGCTTCTAATGGTCAAAATCAGACCCCCCCCAGGGTACTAACTCAAACCTTTGGACTCACTTGGGCGCCATCCGGATGGAAGATTAGTAGCCCCATGAGTGTTTTTACCTCAGTTGGCATGGGCTTATCATTTGCCATCCAATCTGGGAAAAAATGCATTATTAAAGCAACTTTTGACTGATTGGTATGCCCCTTATGCTTCAGAAGCCATTCGGCATCTTGTAAATACGTTTAATATATGTCTTTATTTTAATGTGTCAGAATCTGTTACTGTTCCCACGCAGCATATTAAAAAAACTGTGGGGACCTTTTTGTAGTATTCAGTGGGACTTTGTTAAATTACTGCCAAGTGGAAAGTTTAAATATGTTTATATAATATTTAAATAATACTGGGCGGAGCAGTGGTGCAGCGGTTAACGTTGTCGCCTCACAGCAAGAGGTTCTCTGGTTCGATTCTCGGCTGAGGTGCCTTCTGTGTGGAGTTTGCATGTTCTCCCTGTGTTCGCGTGGGTTTCCTCCGGGTACTCCGGTTTCCTCCCACATTCCAAAGACATGCATCTGGAGCATTTCTCCCCGGGCCTCCGCTGAAAACAGGCTCTGTGGAACCTAGTTGGAAATTCCCAGTCAACAAATGTTAAATAAATAAATGTATTGGCTACTGTACATATTTTTTCTGGTTGGGTAAAAGCTTACCCACGTATAACAAACTGATGCTGCTACAGTGGCAAAAAAGTCGGTGTATGAACTGATACCCCGATTTGGAGTCCTTTATAATATACAATCTGACAGAGGCACCCATTTTACTGGTCAAGTGGTGCAGCATCTTTGTAAAATATTAAGTATCAGTCTTCAGTTCCACTGTCCACACAGGTCTCAGGCTTAAGGTATGATTCAGTGAGTTAATCAGATGTTAAAGACTAAATTAGCGAAACTCACTACAGAAATGGGGTTGAAATGGTCAGAAGCCTTGCCTTTGGTGTTATTTACACTCTGAAGTGTAGTTAGTGCACCTAGAAATTTTTTTCCACATGAAATCCTCATGGGAAGACCCATGAGAATGCCAGCCACACCCCTTCCAGCTAGTCTAGAATTGCAGTTGACTGATGATGTATTGTTTGATTATTGCAAGACTCTTATTTCTGTTCTGCAGCACTACCATTCGCAGGTACTCTCCGCCCAGATCCAGCCTGATTCAGACATGACACATGATGTTCAACCAGGTGATTGGGTGTACATTCGATCTTTCTCCAGGAGAAATGCTTTGCAACCTCAATGGAAAGGGCCTTTTCTAGCCCTACTCACAACAGCTACAGCCATTAGACTCGAAGGGTCTCCAACCTGGATCTACGTCTCCCATTTTTGAAAAGCAGTCCCAAATGAAGAAAAACAACCGATTCCATTCAGCTCTCCTGCTGAGGCCTGGTCAGATGATGAACTTGTACCAGACAAAAAAACAGAGAGTTGGAAAAAAGATGTGATGACTAATGTTAAAAGACCACTGGCAAAGGACATTTCCCTTGAGTCAGACAACCAAGCACCGCTCATGGGACAGACAACAGCTGCAGCCAGTGGGGGATTTATTTAGCATCTAGCAACAGCAACAACAACAAACTAGTCATCACAGACCTCATCTGTTCCTGGACATCTGTGAGAATCCATTCCAACTACGCCCAGCCCGTTCTTCTTGTGTGATCGCTGGCTTGATAACTGCAGTCATAGGTTCATAGGTGTTTACTTGGCTAATGACCACAAGGGACTTTTTAAACCATACATCCCAAATCTCTGACAAGTTCTGTTACTCTTGATAAGTGTAAGCAGGGGTTTGGGAGATGAACCATTTACACGTTACCTGTGTCCATTAGAGACAAAGTTGCCAAACCAGGGATGAATTTCCAGTTTCCCATCCAATTGTCCAAGTTGCACATGAATTGTGTTAGGGAGGAACTCTGCTTCATATGGATGGGGAACCTGTTCCATAAACGTGGTAGTCTCTGGGATACATACCTATCTCTCCATCAGGACCTATTTATATCACGGGCAAGGTTTAAGTCTTTAGAATGGGTAGTTCTGGTACTGTTTGCTTTGTGGATATGCAGGAGGTCCATCATAGTAGGGTCTGACAATGCATTGTATGTCAGGCATAGATCTCCCCTCAACAAGCCTGTCGGAGATAGACTACCGGGATAGAGCCTTGAGGTGGTCTGTATAGGAGATTTTACTTATGCCCTGTATTGTTTTAGTGAGGAACTCTGTGGACATTCCAATTGTTGAATATGCCTGGTTAGGTACATACCAAAGAGGGCATTGTACTCAATGATAGGTCTGATGAATGCCAAATACAGTGGAACAATGACTTCCTTGGACTTAGATGCCATACCTTTGTTTATAAGTTGCGCAATATAGAATGATTTCCTCACCACTGTAGACACATCATGGTCAAAGGCTAGATTACTATCTATGTGTGTCCCTAAGTCCCTAACTACTGGTTCAGCTCTAAGGGGTGGGTTGTCAATATGATAGTTACCAGGGATGGATGAATTCCCAACTATTATGCATTTCCTTGGCATTTAGTTTTAGTCCATGGCTCTGACACCAGTAATTTGTCTGTGTCAGCCACTCCTGGAGAACATTTGTGTCAGTGTGAGATTCAATGACAGCTCTTAATTTGCAATAATCTGCAAATTTAGTCAGCCAGAGACCACTGACATTGGCTTTGACTTCTGAGAAGTAAATTCAGGTTAGGTTCCAGTGCATTTTATTGCATTGGCTTTGTTTCATGCTGGGACTGATTTTCTTATAGTTACTAGTCTTTTTGTTATTGGGATTGGGACTGGATGGATACTTTGGGCACCTTTGAAGGCTCCAGTTCTAGAGCTACTGAGTCGGATGTAGCTAGCTTGAGAGAAGTGTCCATTTTAAAAGGTGAACTAGCTAAGCTTAGTGCTTTGCGTTCACCCAAAGACTTAACTGTAACTGTGAACTCTGGTGCTAACTGTCATTTACCCTCCACAACACAAGGGGGAGCTCCAAACGGCAGCTGGAACCATCTTAATGAGCCATGGAGTCATGTGACTGCACAAGATGAAACTGAAGGGTAGAATGTAGTCAGGAGGAGTCTTTCTGGTGGTCATGGGTCTCAAAGTGCTGATAACGACATTATTCCGTGTGCACAATGTTCTGTTTCATCTGACAAGGATGTCACTGGCATTGGACTTTCAGGTACTATTTTTTTCTATGGAGCCAGATGTCAGGCCTAAAACAAACAGTTGTTTAGTTTGTAGCACCCCTGGTTGCATTACTGATGCAGCCAATATGGAAAATAATAGGGTTATGGATAATGGGAAAATTTAAGGAGTTGTTACAGAACAGATTTTCCTTTTCTACTATTTTGGGAGAAAGTGGGCAAGAATGTCATGAACACTTAGACTCTGTGACCCACTTAAAGACATGATTTATGGTTTTGAAAATAAACTTTTTAAATACAAAACTTTACAAATTGATATCATGATATTATAAAAATTGTACCTTAGGGCTTAAGGATGTACAAATATCATTTTGGTGTAATTTATGATGAAAGTGTTGTACAAGATTTTGTTAGCTTTTTTGATGCATATGGCTTGGAGTTTCTTAAAAAATATATTATATTGCTATGAGAAACAAATGGCTGCTCTAGGTAAAGAGGTTGAAGGAATGGAGCATTTAATTTGTGATGATTTACTGTTTCCGCAATACTGTGAATTTTACTGCAGGATTTTAGATAAGGTATAAAAAAGAAGTTACATTTTGTTTCTTAAAAAGAAACAGAAATTGGAAAGGGATGCTAAGCAATATAAAAATAGGGAAGTATACCCATTGCCACGTTCAGTAGACATTCACCCTGTAGAAAATGGGAGATCTGAAGTGAGATTCTATGAGGGAAGTACAGTCTGGGGTGGAAGAAGCTTGTGAAAGATATAACCAAGAGACTATCTGTTATGATGTACCTTGTGAAAATCCTGAACAGGATTTTCAGGTATTAAGGCACTCAGACAGACTGTCAAGCAGATATTTGGAGAAGGGACAATACCCAACAAACTATACATTTCAACCACAGAACAGGAATCATTACAGGGGTAGGGGCAACTTCAGATGGAGATAATTAACACACAGCATGGGTACACCATTTATAATTACACAGAGATGGTGGTTACTGAGGAATATTTCAGATTATTTTCCAGAGGTTTCAAATTTATTCTCAAGAGGGGAGTGGATATAGTGGACAGCGTAGTAGAATTTAAAATGTATTTAAGGAAGCTTAATTTCAGCATTATGTTTTCTGAACAAGATGGGAAGGAAGAGCAAGGTCCTGAGAATAGGTATTATATACTTAGAGTACATTTAACCCACCACTACACCCCCTATTGAATGTGTATGAAAAAATAGTTACAGAAGACATTTACAATTTTCATTGTAGGAACAGGAAGAAGGATTACAACCTTTCCAGGGATGAAATGTTGTTGTTGGAAGATCTGAGACAGGATAGTAGTATCCGTATTATGGCACCCGATAAGGGGGGGTGGACTGGTGATTTTTAACTCTGTGGATTGCTCTAATTGTATGCAAGCTATTCTTTTTGATGAAAGAGTTTACAAACCTGAATCTAAGAATGAAATTAAGATAGCCTATTCCAGGATAGATTCATATCTTGAAGAATATGTACTAACACAAATAATCAATGTGGAACTGTATGAATTCTTAAGCTACAAATCCCCTATTATTCCCACTTTCTTTGGGATACCTAAAATTCATAAGAGTATTCAGGAACCCCCTTTTAGACCCATTTTAGATGCAAGTGGGTCCAAAATACATCCACTTGCTGTTTTAGTGGATGGGTGGGTTAAGCCTTTACTGGAAAATGTTCCCCATATTGTGAAAGACTCTTGGGACTTCCTTAGTAAGTTAAAAAAGGAATTATGGAAACAAGGTTTATCCTTCCTGACTGTGGATATCAAGGACCTTTTTTTCAGTGATACCTAAGGAGGACTGGTTAGAGTTATTCGAAGAAACCTTGTTTTTGACCTCCTCATTTTCGCACGATAGGATCATGCTTTTATGTGAGATAATGTCCTTAATTTTGGAAAATAATTTTGGGCAGTTTGAAAGGGAATATTTCCAACAGATTAAGGGGGTAGCTATGGGGGCAGCATGTGTCCCCATATATGCAAATATGGTTCTGTTGGGATGGGAAAATATATTTTTGTTTAGCTGTCCCTACTGGAAGAATGTTGTGTTAAACACTTGATTCCTGGATGATTTAATTTTCTTGTGGAATGGCCCTAGTGATGATATTCCATTATTTTTGGATTATTTAAATAATACCAAACATTATTTGGAATTTACACATACATACAACACACATTGCATTAATTACCTTGACATTACCATTTCACATGATGAGAATGGATTCAGGTCTAATGTGTACCATAAAGAGACTTTTTGCAACTCTTATTTACATTTTTAAGTAACCACCCTTTAATGCAGAAAAAGAGTCTGGTCAAAGGTCGGGCTATTTGGGTGGTGAGGATGACCTCCAATTCCAGGATGTGAAGGGAGAACTGGATAAGGTGGGGGAAATATTTAAGCAGAGAGGTTATCCTAGGGGACTGGTTGAAGGAATTCTCCAGGAAGTTTATAACAATTGGGGCCATAAATATAAACCACTGTTAGGTGTGGGGTTGAACACCGACAGATCTGAAATGAATGGTGGTGGTCAGAAATTTAAGAAAGCTTGTATATTACAGTATAATTACTTGTCTGTGACATTAAAAACATTATCAGAAGGAACTTGAATATATTCAAGGTAAACCCACAAATTCTTGGTGTATTGGACAATGAGCCTGTGTTTATTCATAAAACGGGTGCCGATTTTAAACAGTTGTTAGAATATAAAACTAGGACTAATGAGGAAGATGGTAAGGGGACTAACCCCTGTGGGCACTGTAGGAAGTGCACATACATTAACAAGGTGACACATTTGACATTAGAGAACATTATGAAAACCAATATTAGGTTTAAACCTGGGAATTGTGCCACTAAACAGTGATATACCTTGCTATATGTGGTAAGTGTGCAAGTTATTATGTGGGCAAGATGGAACAGGCAATGAGGAGTAGAAATTATGAGCACGTATATGACATAAATAACAAAAAGGAGAGCAGCGCCATATATAAACACTCCTTAGTGTGTGAGGGGGTTTGATAAATTTGTTTTCAGCATTTTGGATTTTGTTGCTATTGACCAGAAAGGGGGCAATTGGAAGAATGCTTTGATGAAGAAAGAGAAGATGCAATGGCAATTGAGACTGGCTCCTAACTTTCCCCCAGGTCTGAATAAAGTTATTTCTATATTTCCTGTATTGCAGGAGAATGCTGAGAAATGTTAGAGACCTAATTTAAAAAAATTAAATGTTCTGCAAGCATATTTTCATATATATATATATATATATATAGCTTATTTTGTGAATTTTAATGTGTGTATGAGTTTTTTTATTTCATGTTTATTCCCTTTAAGGAATGTTTTAATGCCATTAATAGTAAGTGAAAAGTAGGCAAGTGATTTGTATTGCTAACCATCTGCATTGTTTGGCAAGATATTTAAACAAGGTTATTGAGTGTAACTATGTATTCTGATGAAGTCTCACTTTTGTGGAGATGAAAGCACTTAATACTTGTGTGTTTTTTTATTAAAATTATTTCCATCCAGTATCCTGTTCCAGTTTGTTTTATTGGATTGGTTCTGAGAAGTAAATGCCAAAAAGGACTGATCCCTGAAGGATTCCACTTGTGAATGGCCTCTTTGTAGACATGGACTCCACAGTTCTAACTTCCTGGGTCCTGTCTGTGAGATAGTTGGATATCCATTGTTATTTTTCTTTTGTTGCTGCACTTCTTGATTCCTGCAGAAACTGTAAGTACTGTTCAGCCTTTTTATAGCAGAGTGCACAGATTAATAGCACATAAGCCTAAACAGTGGTAAACTGACACCATTCTTTTAATACATTTAATTCTATTCTGCAGACTTATGTAGTGACACTCAATGTGAGCAATTGTTGGGCATGTGCTGCTATACCAACTACACATATTGGTATGCCATCCAGAGTATTTCCTTTGAATGTTTCAGAGACTCAACAGACATTACTAACAAGGGGAGGAATGATAAAAATGAAACTAAAAATATAGCCTCTCATTGCAGGATAATATCAAAGGATTTTTTTGTTTGCAGCATAATGGTACCTGAACTGTGGGACATAGTAGATGTAATATCACATTGATTGGCAAGCCATGTAGAATTAAAACCAAAGGAACAATATGCTTGGTGCCTTCAGAGAATGTAACTGATGATGACCCTATTTATGAAATTGTAAATAGTTTTAGCCCATTTAGGCACCCAACAATAAATAAGGAAGACTCAAAGCCATATGTATATGCAATAGAACAAGGTTATTATTTTGTCTGTGGGAAAAAGGCCTGCAGATGGCTCACAAGCAATTGAGATGGCAGCTGATTTGTAGGATTTGTTGTTCCAGCTATCTGGTACACAATCAATTTGCCCAGCAGAAAGGTCCAGAATGTCCGAGAGACTCAGACTGTAAAAAAATCCAGTTGGTAAAATTGATGCATCTTGGATTTAACATCATGATTTAGAAAAAGCAGCTTTTAAAGGACTTTCTCATATGGACCTTGGTGATGATGTTATTTCTGGGGCTGGTATGCTTCCTGCTTATGGAGCTCCAAAAGCAATATGGGAGCTATGAAAGTTATCTGAGTTGTTAGAAGTAATCAGTAATGCAACCTTTGAGTCTGTAAATCTAATGACTGTGGAACTGAGTGCTATGCATGCTGTGGTGTTACAAAACCAAATGGCGCTTGATGTTGTGCTTGTATCAAAAGGAGGTACATGTGCACTCATGCACAAAGAATGCTGTATATTTATTCCCAATATCAAGCATGCTATACAAAGTCATTTGGAAATTATCCAAAAAGTTGCTGAGCTATCCAATACCAAGGAGGTGGATCACTAACTTATTTTCTGGATGGGGTGGTGATATTCTGAAGTTTATCATGCTTACTGCTACTTTTTATTATAATTCTATTTTTGCTTCTATTTTTATGCAAAGTTTTAATAACTAAACATACTGTAGCTCGATCTTCTGTTGCATTACAAAATGTCAGTAATTTTGAAAATATGCCATTTACCAAGTGTATTGATGAAGGTTTTGTGAAAAATGAAAATGAAAAAAAAAAAGTTTTTGAGGAATTTGACAAAATGTAGAAAAATATCTTTGATCTCTGAAAAGTAGTTTCTGGTGTGATGCTTTCTTAGCATCAAAGGGGGGATTGTAAAGGCTGTAAAGGGTTAAATGCATGTGTGTGAGAGCAGGTTTGTGCAAGTGATTGTAAAAGTATCCTGAAGTCATGGAAAAGTACTGGAAAGAAACTTCTTAAAGTATCCTATTACCTTAGCTTGAGGCACTGTGTCTTACTAACCATGTAGCAGAATGGAAACTTATTTCTTATTAGGACAAAATGTAGATAACATATATAAAATGCATTTTCTACTAACTTGGCATTTTCCTATTGGATATAGGATAGTGGTCTGATAGAGGAAATGCACTGTCTTGTTATTTTTCTAATGGATGCTAACAGTGGTTTCATAGATTCATAGACTCATAATAGATAAACTGTCTCAACTAGGCATGAATCCATTTGTTACCAGATGGGTAGCAAACTGGCTCACTGACAGAATCCACCTAATAAAATTAAGGGAAGCCACCTCAAGCAGTAGACCTGTAACAAGCGACGTACCCCAGGGAATCTGTCTTGGGGCCTCTGTTAGTCGGGATATACTTCTCTGAGATGCAGGCCAAAACCAGTGGGCTATGGCTGCCCAAGTTTGCATATGACTGCACCCTGGCAGCGGTCATGAATTCCCCAAGTGATGTGGACATCCTCCAAGAGGGTCTCACCCGAACAAATGACTGGTGCCAGAAACATGGCCTTAAGCTGAATGCCAAAAAATGCATCATCATCCCCTTTTCCTCTTTAGGGAGAGTGATGTCCCCACATAATATCACATTAATAACAATGTCCTAAGCATGTTGTGAGGGATTTGGACACCCAGGTTGATATCAACCTGACTTTTGACCACCATTTTGCTTCCATTGTATGGAAAGCTTTCTACATGGCCCAATTCATAAGTAAGGGTATCTTATCCAAGGATAAGGGGGTCATAACATTCTTGTATTCTTCCCTTATAAGGTCAATTATTGAGTACAACACCCCCTTCAGCATGTACCTTGCAAAGCACATGCAGCGGCTGGAGAGACCACAGAGGTTCCTCACCAGGAGAATCCAGGGCCTCAAACATCTACCCTACACAGATAGGTTAAAAGCCCTGTCCCTCTACTCAGTTTCATACAGACACCTCAGAGGTGGCCTTGGTCTGGCACACAAAGCAATTTTAGACCCTGCCTTAATGGGACTGCTGCATATCTGCAAGTCAAGCTCCACTCCAGTAACCCACATGAGTGACCTGAGCCTGGTCTGTGACATCAATAGAACTTGGTGGGACAGATTTGTGTCCCAGAGACTCCCCCATCTGTGGAATAGACTCCCTCTCCACATCAAGCAGAGTATCTCATTATCCATTTTTAAGCGCAACCTGAATAACTGGGTGGGAAACAAATAATACACCCCTGAGATTGCACCTGTGCCCTGCTGGGCAGGGGCTTTAGTTACTGACTTGTCTAAACATGGGCTATACTCTTGGCTGGCTTATAAGGGCCTCAGGGCCAATAGCCCAGTAACTTCCTATGATCCTAATTTATTACTTAGATAAGATTTTCTATATATTGTCTGAGAAATCCTTTGTTTGGGGAGACATGACTTTCTGAGTACTGTCTCCCACACATGTGTTTTTCTGCTTTAATAAAAGACTTGTACTTTGAACTTTCAAGAGACTAAACTGCTTATTTAACTGAATTATCTAAACAGACCTGACTTCTACACTCACTCTGAAGTGTCTGTACCAAACTTCTGTGGACTGCACTGCAATGACTTTCTGCACATCAGTCCAAACTAGCTATGTCTTAAGTATCTCCTGTTAATACCAAAACCCTGTAAATTTCTGCACACCTTTTTAACCTTGGTTTCCAAGCCTCATAACATATAAACAAGATCTGTTTGTACTCAATGTACTGCAGATTCTGTTAGCACATTTTATTCTTATCAGTATTCTTGACTGACTGTTATTTTCACTGATTGAAAGTGCATTCACTGAAACTACATGCAAAATGTGAAGGCCTGCTTTAATATGGCTGCATTTCTAGACTTATGCAAAGAGAATACTGTATTTTTGTCTAACAAACTACATTTAAATAAAACCTGATCATACAACCACTCTAAGCACCTAAACCAACTGGGGAGATGTCAACATTTTCTTATCAAGAAGATCTCAAGTCTCAATACCCTTAGATACTTTGGAAGACTAAAAGCCCTATCCCACTATTCAGTGTTGTGCACTTCCTAATTGGTGATCTCTGCTTAGTTAGCCATGCTAAGAATAACCAGGAACTCTTTGAATACCTTTACCTAAATAGAAGTTCCAGAGGTCTAAACCTATATAGTCACATCAACAACACCAGATGACATAAAGCTTTCCTAACCCATCATATTCCCTATTTATGGAATAGGTTGCCCTTACATATCAGGCATAACAGCCATCCTGTATAACCATTCTGCATGTCTGGAAGGGTGATTGCAAATTTTTATCTGGGCAATGTGGAGGAAAATCTATGTAACATAGTGGGCCACTGTTTGACATTCTCAGTAGTTTCCATAAGCTTAGCAAGACCCTATGAACATATAAGTCTGAATGATTGATTGAAAATACTATATCAGTGTTAAGAAGAGTATCTACATTAAATGAGTTACATGAATAGACTATCAGTAGGAACTATCCACATGTCATAAACATTCATAAAACAGAATAGATTTATGTTTTATGTCCACATCCAATTAGTTGGCCACAAAGGGGATGGAAACATGTGTGTCCAGATAAAAGTGACCATTCATATTGTCTGGCAGTTGACTTAGAGGATTAAGTAGCTGTTAATGAGCTGTATACTGAGGTCTAGTGGTACAAGGTTTGATTCCCTCAGCCTCCACTGCCTAACTGTGTGACTCTGAGGAAGTCACTTAACCAGACACTGCTCCCAGGCAAAGCTGGAGATGGAGATCACTTATCTACCCTGGAAAAGAAATATAAATAAATAAATAACATAAAACAGGTTTTTGCAAATGTTCAAAGAAACAGTCACCATTTTGAGCCGCTCTGTAGAGCCACTATATTACAAGACTGGCATTTTTTTCCCTGTTTATCAAAATGCAGAGTGCGCAATGATATATGGCCACATCACAAAAATGTAAGTCACAAGTGATTCACACTGAAAGGAATGATAGCAGCTTAGTGGGAAAACACAGATATCTGAAACTCCCTTCAATACTTTAACAGTGTGTTTGTAGCGAGGCATTCATCTCTGTCACACTTTCACAAGAAATGGGTTAGAGATGTACGCACTAGAAATAAACATGGTATATAGAAAAGACATACAAATCAGGGTAACAAGTGTATGAAAATGAGATGGCCCAGATGTAATAGTTAAATACCTGAACTCTGAAGAATCATCTAATGAGCATGACAACCCCATGGAAGTGGTCACTGCCATCAGCCAGCTCTCGGACATGAACTACCTTACCTTTCTCTATTACTTGTCAATTACAGAGCAGCTAAATATATTTTAATTGATTATAACCCAACACAGTGAGATGGCTGAAGAGTCTAAGATGCAAAAATGACATGGCTAACCATATTGTGAAATGCAAGTGTGTCCAGATGAAGGTGACCATTCATGTTTCTAATCCAAGAAGGATAATACACCAGACTGAAGAACTAGTTCATTTTCAGAAGATGATGACTAACTGTATCCACATAACAAGAATGTCATAGGCTCATATGTTCATAGGTTCATACTAGGCTACCTGCCCTAGGGCATTTATAAGCCTAGCCAGAGTGTGTTTGGCTTTCGCCACCCATTTTAAATTAATTTTGCTATGCCCTTTTTTGAGGTTAGTATACTGTGCCTCTGTCTAACAGTGACACAGAAGTGATACCAGGGGTAAACCTACGATCTCCCATCCACTCATCAAGATTCCTCTTAAAGAGAGTCAGTGAGGGACTCTGCCTAACCTGGACTGGGATTTTATTCCAGAGTGAAGGGAGCCTCTGGGTTATGAATCTGTCCCTCCAGCATGTCCTATTTATTTCATTGCTGAGGTTCAAGTCTCTCGAGCGCGTAGCTCGATGGGATTTGGATTTTCTGAGGTGCAGCATGTCCATTAATTCCGGGTTGGACATGGCTTTATACGTCAGGCACAGATCGCCTCTGAGCAGGCGGTATGCCACTGAGTAGAGCTGGAGTTTCTTTAACCGGGCAGCATATGGCATCTGTTTGAGCCCTTTGATCCTCTTGGTGAGGTACTTTTGGGGTCTTTCCAGTTGCTGCAGGTGTGTGGTAAGGTACATCCCAAAAGGGGCATCGTACTCAATTATGAGCCTGATGAGGGATGAGTAAAGAGGCACTATGACCTCTCCTGATATAGATGTGAATCTCTTCATGATTAGGTGGGCTATATAAAATGTTTTTCTAACCACTTTGGCCACGTGGTTGTCAAATGAGAGATTGCTATCAACTTGGGTCCCCAGGTCCCTAATTACTTCTTCTGTACTTAATGGATTACCACCTATGTGGTAATTTGTGGGCACTTTGTTTTTGCCAGAGGGAATGACTATACACTTTTTGGCGTTTAGCTTGAGGCCATGGCTCTGGCACCAGTTGTCTGTTTCTATGAGGCCCTTTTGGAGGATGCTTGTGTCGGCTGGAGAGTCGATTATAGCGCCCAGTTTGCAGTCATCTGCGAACTTGGTCAGTCACAGTCCTTCCGTGTTGGCTTGTACCTCCGAGAAATATATACCAAACAAGAGAGGTCCCAGGACTGAGCCTTGTGGGATGCCACTTGTAACTGGTTTGGAGTCTGACATGGCTCCAGCAATTCTAACCATGTGGGTTCTGTCCTTGAGCCAGTTTGCAACCCATCTAGTGACATAGGGGTTTATATTTAAGCTGGTGAGCTTATCTATAATGCCCGAGTGGGGTATTGTATCGAAGGCTTTTGCGAGGTCCAGGTAGGCTGTGTGGACCACCTTCCCCTCGTCAATGGCCTTGGTGACTGTTTCAAAGAAATTGACCAGGTTTAAGAGGCAGGATCTGCCCTTAACAAAGCTGAACCGGGTAGGATCCAGTGTCTGTAGGTCCCCAATATCTTTATTTATGATAAATTATGGTTAGCCAAACTGTTTGCTGCAGAATAATGGATGACTGACTGACATTATCTACAACTGATGATCAACCAGAGTACTGATGCTGTGATATTGCAGACTGAACATATCTTGAAAGCAGCTAACCAGTTCACAATCCTGACCTCAGTGAGGCCACAGAGATGCTATCCTGAATCCTTAAAAAACTGCCTTTTCCAAAGCTGAATCTATGAGAGGGAAGTATTAGTTTAGAAAGGAAAGACCTACAGGTGCTTTAAAATGACTGTCTAGAAATTTCCATTAGAAAAGTAATGTTGATGCACAAAGACAAGGGTACTAAGGGCAGTAATGCCAACCCCAGCCACACATATCGTTCCCTTTTCAATAATTTGGGGGTTCAAAGATACCAGTGCAAAAGACAAAATGCCAAATATATCTGCTGCCCTTTGAAAGATAATATGAAATATATGATACTAAGTAATGACCTAATATTTATTATTCTTTTTCCTAGGTTCAAATTAAAAGGGGCAGAGTTCTGGGTATGCACATATGTATGTGCATGATTTATACTTGTAAGGACGTTATCAGCTGGATGCACCATTCTGTACACTTTAGCAGTAAGAAAAGTAAATTTGAAACACGGCACTGGACTGCATGCATTGATTAATGTCATATGATTACGTGCACTCTGAGAAAACACACAATAAGCACTAAACACTCCCCTGCCATGTACAACTTTATAATATATGTGGACTGGTAATGCTGCATATCCCTTTTAATTACATCAGTTCATGCCGCTCCAAAATCTCTGCATCTACTAATTTTGTCACAGTGTCCTGTGTGCTGTACTGATGTGCACTATGAAAGTACAGACATAGGATGATAAAACTGGACATTTCAGAACAGAAATTTCACAATGATGCAGAAGCTTAGGGCATACCAATGTTATATGTGACAGAGGTCAATAACGTCTCTGGTGTGAAAACTGGGGACAATTATGTTCCACAGTCTGTAACAGATCAGTATGTCAGAAGAAATGTAGCAAAGACACTCTCTTTGCAGGTGCCCCTCCAGATGTCCCAAGGAATACATATAGCACTGCAAGGGGGTGAGAAGACCAGAGAGATGCCACTTATCACAGACCATTTATACAGCCTGGTGAGACAGTAGAAGACTGATCAATACTGATGCTGCACATACAAGCAGCATAATGGCTGATGTAAAACACCACAATCTCACACACACACACACACACACACACAGACACACACACACACACACACACACACACACACACACACACACACACACACACACACACACACACACACACACACACACACACACACACTCTCACACACACACACACACACACACAAACACATGTTTCTGATGCTACAAAAGTCCAATGGAGGACATGATGCACTACACAATATGAAGGAATAGGCAATGAGGATGACAGAGCAGTGATGGATCAAGAGTGCTGTAGTTAACAGAAGGGGAGTTCATGAGGCAAATTATTCACAGAATGAGCCCAAGAGTATTAAGGAGACACTGAAGGACAACAGTAAATGAGTATTCATTTTATTTGTTCATTTCATGACTTGGCAGTTGAACTGGTACAAAGATGCTTTTTAGACATGATCCCTCTATAATATATTAATATAATAGAATACAAGGTGACATCATAAGCACAGAAGATACAGAAAACTAAAAAGATGATATTCATAAGAATCAAGACTAATGTAATAGAGCAACCCAAAGCTTAGTATAGGATTATAGCTAGAATATCTCAGACAATTCCTTCCATCTTTCACCAGTCATGCACCATATACACACACTACTAGTTGTACCCATCTATGGCCATATATTATTGCTGGTCAGTGCTCTGAAGACCCACCACATCTACAAGTCTTCTAGCACTCAATCATAGGCTCAAAGGATCATAGGTGGTTACTAGGCTAATAGCCCTGGGGCCTTACAAGCTTATCCATGTTATACCCTTGTTTCCTTATAGACCAGGGGATATGGTCTATATTAGTACTCAAATGTGTGATCAGCACAGACTGCCCCTATCAAGAAGGGACACAGATGGAACCCCTGGGGTAAATTTGTGGTTTCCCATCCAATTGTCCAAATTACATTTAAACAGGATCATAGAGGAGCTCTATTTAATGTGAATTGGAAGTTTATTCCAGAGGAGTGGCAACCTCTGGGAGAAATATCTGTCTGTCCAACAAGTCCTATTTATGTCACAAGCTAGGTTAAGGTCCCTAGATCAAGTGAATCTTGCCCCATTTGACTTGTGGATGTGTAGCATTTCCATTAAGGCAGAGTCCAAGACTGCTCTGTAGGCCAGGCACAAGTCGCCTCTAAGCAGTCTATACAATACAAAGTAGAGTCACAGTGATTTTGGTCTGTCCATGTAGGACATGTGCTCAAGAACCTGAATGTTCTCAGTGAGAAACTTCTGTGGTCTCTCCAGTTGCTACAGGTGTCTGCTGAGGTACATATAAAAGGGAGCATTGTACTCTATTATTGGTTTGATGAGGGGCGAGTACAGGAGAGTTATAACCTCCTTCACTCTGGATGCTATGCCCTTACTTAGGAGATGAGCAACGTAGAAGACCTTCCTCACCACTGTGGACACATGCTGATCAAAGTTAAGTCAACTGTCAACCTGTGTTCACAAATCTCTCACCATTGAGTTTGAATTTAGGGTGCTGTTCGTATTACTATTGTAGATTGCAGGGACATTCCCCTTGCTGAATGGAATGATAATGCATTTTTTGTGTTGAGTTTAAGACTGTGGCTTTGGCACCCATCATTTGTCTGCATAAGCCCATTTTGTAGTATGTTGACGTTGTTCGGGGATTCACTGATTGCCCCCAGTTTGCAGTTGCCAGAGAACCTTGTTAACCACAGACCATCTACTTTTGCCTGAACTTCTGAGAAACAGATCCTAAACAGTAGAGGGCCCAGCACCAATCCCTATGGAACACTACTGGTGACTGGTCTGCTGGTAGGTTCATGGGTTGGTACTAGGCTATCGGTCCTAGGGCCTATACAAGCCTAGCCATAACAATTCACTGGCTATTTCTTCCCACAATATTTACTTCCCTGAACCCCTGCCTAGCAGGGCAACTGACATGATCCCCTGGGTGAATTTCCTATCTCCCATCCAATCGTCAAGGTTCCTTTTGAAGAGAGCCAAACAGGCACTCTGCTTGACATGTATGGGCAGTCGATTCCAGAGTCTGTGGAGTCTCTGGGTCAGGAACCTATCCCTCCAGCATGTTTTGTTCATTGTGATGACATGGTTTAGATACTTGGAGCGTGTGGCTCTGAGGGATTGGGATTTCTTTAAGTGTAGCATGTCCAACAACTCTGGGTTTGACATGGCCTTGTATGTTAAGCAGAGATCGTCTCTGAGCAGACGATATGCGACGGAGTATAGCTGGAGTTTTTTTAGATGGTCAGCATAGGGCATCTGCTTTAGGTCTGTGATTCTTTTAGTGGGGTATTTCTGTGGCCTTTCCAGTTGTTGCCAATGACTTGAGAGGTACATACCAAACAGGGCGTTGTATTCTATAATGGGTCTAATGAGTACAGTGGGATAATGACCTCCTTTTTTCTGGATGAAAAGCCCTTAGTGATGAGGTGTGCCACAACTGACTGTTGTAGCAATGTGGTTATCAAAGGTGAGACCACTGTCCACCTGTGTCCCTAAGTTTCTTATCACACTTTTGGTGTTTAGTGTACTGCCACCTATGTGGTAATTCATGGGTACATGTTTTTTCCCAAAGGGGATAACTATACATTTCTTGGCATTGAGCTTGAGCCCATGGCTCTGACACCAAGCATCTGTTTCTGTAAGGCCCTTTTGTAGAATAGCCACATCATTTGGGGATTCGATAATGGCTCCCAGTTTGCAGTCATCTGCAAACTTTGTTAGCCAGAGTCCCTTAGTGTTGGCCTGTACTTCAGAGAAGTAGATGCCAAATAAGAGTGGTCCCAGGACTGAATACTGAGGTACTCCACTTGTCACTTGTCTGGAGCTGGATTTGGAGTTGGCTACTTTTACAGTGTGGGTTCTGTTAGTAAGCCAGTTGGCAACCCATCGAGTGACATAGGGATAAATGCCCAGCTTAGTAAGTTTATCTAGGATTCCAGAGTGGGAGATGATGTTGAAGGTCTTGGGGAGGTCCAGATAGGCTGTGTGGACCACCTTACCCTCGTCCACAGCTCTGGAGACTGATTCGAAGAAGTCAATCAGGTTCAGGAGACAAGATCGGCCCTTCACAAACCCAAACTGGGTGGGGTCCAGTGTTTGAAGGTTGCCAATGACTTTGTTTATAAGTTCCATGATAATACATTCCATGGCCTTGCAGACCAGGTTCATCAGAATGATGGGGCGGTAGTTCCCAGGATCCAAGGTGGATCCCCCCTTGTGAAGTGGGATAACTGGAGCTATGCACCACTCAGTGGGCACGAAGCCTGAGGTGAGGCTATGATTAAACATGACACTTAGGGGAGGTGCCAGTTCATTTTGTAGTTCATGTAGTACACAGCCTGGGATGTCGTCTGGTCCCATGGATGCTGTATTCTTAGCTTTGGAGAGTGCGGTTTTTACCTGTTTAGCCGTTATTACCGGATTCCCCAACTTTGACTGTGTGTGTTCTGTCGGTGAGCCGGTTGCCTACTGACCTAATGAAGTATGGGTTGATCCCCAGCTGGATGGGTTTCTCAATGATGCCTGAGTGAGGGATTGTCTCAAAGGCCCTGGCTAAGTCTAGATAGGCAGTATGTACTGATTTGCCTTCATCCAGGACTTTATTGACATTCTCAAAGAAATCCACCACATTTAACAGGCATTATCTAGCCTTGACAAAACCAAACTGATAGGTCAAGAGTTTGAAGGTTTTCTGTATCATTATTAATAAGGTCCATGATGATTTTCTCCATGGCCTTGCAGATAAGGCTGGTTAGGCTTATGGGTCTATAGTTCCCAGGGTCAGTTGATAGACCCCCTCCCACCTTTGTGTGAGGGGGATAATGGTTGCTGTTTTCCATTCAGCTGGGACAAAACCACTGCTTAAACTGTGTTTGAAGAGAGTACCCAATGGTTCCACTAACTTGTGTTTTAGATTATTTAGTATGCAGCCTGGGATGTTATCAGGGCCCATACAGGCTGTGTTTTTGACCTTGGAGAGTGTGGTTTTGACCTGCTCTTTGGAGATACTAGATGGAGGACTGGTGGTAGATAAGCTATGGGGTATTATTGGTGGGGACAGGGTGTGAAGTTTTTGCTAAACCATCTGCTAGCAGGTTGGCTATTTCCACAGGTTTAGTGGGGGTGGTACCATCGACTACTAACTCTGTGCAAATCTGAGCCTTTCCATTTAGATTTCAGATGTAGCTAAAGAATGCCTTATGAGTATCCTTAGCTGTGGATGGTAATTTAGTTTTGTAGTTAGCTTTAGAGGATTTTACAAGATGTTTAATTTGCCTGTTAAAGCTGTGGGGGGTGTTCTTCCACTGCTGAGACATTTCCCTCTTGCTTTTTGACAGCAATTTCTTCCTCTTGTTTTATAACCTGTTTATGCTAGATGTCCAAGAGGGTGGCTTGTTTTTTCTTGAGGACCTTGTTTTGATCTTTTCAGGTATGATTGAATCAATACATTCATATAGGTGTTTATACAGGGCATTGGTGTATACCTCACTGTAGGAGTCCTTTCTGTCAGTGGGGACAGGAGGATTGAAACTTTTAATGCTATTGCTTAGGAGGCTGTAGTTTGCTTTGGTGAAATTTTTCAACCTGATAGCTCCTGGGGGGGGGGGGGGGTCAGGTATGATTATTGCTTCAATCAATACTGATTTTTGATCAGACTTCACCAGGGAGGGACCCACCAATGAGGTGAAGCAGCAATCCCATGTTCATGAGTAGTAGGTCAAGGACATTTGTGACCCTGGTGGGGATGCAAACTATCTGTTCCAGTGCATTTGTGTTAACAAAGATCAGGAACATTTGGGCGAACATGTTTGTACTTGTATATGTTTCCTAATTAATGGAAGAATAGTTAAAGTCAGCCATAACCAGAGTGTTTGGCTGTATTGTGAGTGACTCAGGTAGGTCCAGGTAGGCCGTGTGGTTATCATAGTTCATGGTGGGGGACCTATAACTAACAATGATGTGGAGGGGGTTACCTACAGTTAGCTGTACTTGGAGTATTTCTAGGGGTCGTTCTGTTTAACCAGCCTTGAGGTGTATTTATCTTTGATGAAGATTGATACTCCTCCAGCTTTGGTTCTTCCACGTTCATTTTGTGGTCTGAATGTGTGGAAGGCATTGTATTCTTGCATGGTTGGGGTACTTTCTGCAGCCTTGAAACATGTCTCCATGACTGCATAAACACCAACATCTTCCAAAGTAAGGAGTGCTTCCAGTGAATGCAGTTTCTGATCTAGTCCCCTAGAGTTAAGCAGCAAAACCTTGAGTTTGTCTTTAAAGGATATTTTTATGTTGGGAAGTTTGTTCTTATGAGATTTCCTAAAAAGGCACTATGGGATAGGCAGGTACCATTTCCAGTAATGAAAAGCCAAGAGGTGACAAGTGAAGACCATCTCTGGCAAAGCAGCATGGTCTATCAACCATATTTTCCCAGGCTGACAAGTACTGGATTGACACCAGAAGCTAAACAAATTGTTAAAGTCAATCATTTTTTGTCTGTATTGTGGCATCATCCTAGGTGAAGGTAGAATGCTGCTTAGGGCCAGGGACATACCTGCCTGGGACACATAATCAGATTGCTCAGTCATGTCTTTCTTCATATAATCCAGTGAGGTAAGTTTCAAGTCGTTTACTCCAACATGGACTATGAAAGACTCATAACAGCACTTGTTGTTGAGAGACTTGAGTGTGCATGTGATTTGGTGGATCCTAGCATCTGACAGGCAGCTAACTGTCTTTCTCCTTATCCAGTCTGGTGAGTGGGATATATGTGTGTCTCACAATGGAGTAATCTATGACCAAGGCATTCAGTTTTGAGATGTTTGCTTTAGGGGGCTGTTGGGTGAGACACAGATGCATGTGTTTTTATGTGTAGTGGACTCTACTGTGACTGTATTTTGTGTTGACTGTTTGCTCTTTGGAGGTCTTTGCTCTTTAGATATACTACTGGAGAGTACCTCAGCGTATGTGAGTTTGTGTGTTGTGTGTCTGGTTAATGTAAGAGGTGAAGTATGTGAGCTGACAACATGTTCAGTGTCTGGTTTAATGTTTCATGAGCAAGAGGGATTCTAGATTCAAAGTATAAATACATCTCTCACATGTTGAATTTGAATGTTTTAGGAGTACTACATTGTCAGTATACATGAGGAAATTGCTACATTGCCTCAGGATGCCCATCATGAGCAGGCTGGCTGGAGAAACGGTGAGAAGCTGTCCATCCATTATGTTAGAAGTATTCTTAGACAAGAAGTGGGGAGTGAGCTAGATGGGTCTGCTTCGGTAATAGGACTAATAATAATGAACCATATTATGGGAGACTATGGGGTGGAGACCTGCAGCAATGCCACAAAATGCACAGCTGAGTTGCTCTCCAGGCAGCAGTACGCAATTGAGCCGTGCACAGAGAAGTAGGGAAGCCTTGGAAGATTCACAAGCTATCAACTGGGGGAAATTTGTCTTTCAAAGCCTTTGTATCTATAACCATTTTGTACTAACCCCTGCTGCGTGATGTGCGCAAATGCGAGGCTTAAATATAAGCAAAGTTAAGCACTTTTTAAACAAGCTAACCAATACTAACGCTCAATACTAAGCCTTACTCCAACAATCTCCACTCGATGGGTCCTTGTCTGTGCTCTTCTGTCACGAGGGGGCATGGAGGCCCTCTTTTATGAAGGATAGCTAGATTTAGTGCTCAGACAATGCCAAACAGACTAGATTCAGCAAGTCTGAATCTAGCCTATGCAAAAATAAAAAGTGTAGCAAAACCAGTTAAAAAATAAACAGCAACCAAGTAAAAACCAGTAAATAACTGATTTAAAGTGAAATGCAGGATAAACAGATAGTTATTTCTTAGCAGATATCAAAGGATGCCTTGGATATAGTGTGGATACATAGTAGATGTGTGGCTAGTCGCCAGCCTCTGAACAGCTCTGGTAAGCTGAGCGCAGGAGTTTTCAAACAAGATAACCAATAATAATGCTCAATACTGAGTCTTACTCCAACAATCTCCACCCAGATGGGTCCTTGTCTATACTCTTCTGCCATAAGGCAGTATCACCAAAGATTATAAGCACAGACTATAAACATGCATCTATTAAATGTTTACACAGGAACTTCCCCAATAATGAGAACAATGTGTGTGCGTGTGTGCATGTGCTTGTGTGCGTGTGCATGTGCATGTGTATGTTTGTGTGTACCTGTGTGTGTACGTGTGTGTGTGTGTGTCTGTGTGTGTGTGTGTGTGTGTGTGTGTGTGTGTGTGTGTGTGTGTGCACATGTGTGCTTGCGTGTGTGTGCATGTGTGCCTGCGTGTGTGTGCACGTATGTGTGTGTGCGTGTGTGTGTGTGTGTGTGTGTGTGTGTGTGTGTGTGTGTGTGTGTGTCTGTTACTTTTGCCTTTCTCATCTTATTTTATGCCAGCCTGAGTCACAAATACAAAACAATCAGTACCATCTCTCATATCTGCTGTCAGCTGGGTGCAGTTGTGTTCGTCAAAGCCAACGTCATGCCAATCATCTACAACTTGTTACAGTCTAATCCAGCTTAGAAATGGAACCATTATTGACATGGTATGGAAACAGCTGTGTCCTGGAAAAAAAAGAAACAATAGTTTGTATCATGGGAGGGAATCTGCATCTAACCACAGTGTCTCCTAACAATTCAGGCAAGCCATGACCGCAAAGTTGAGTTAAGGGCTGGCACAATAGATTGAGCACAGTTCTGCAGCAGTGTCAGCCCCCCCCCCCCCCATATAGTCTATGACAACCGTCATTATCTCAGCACCAAAGAAAACTGACCAAATCAGACTGAACATTGGATGTGGCCTGCTGAGACCTTGGCTATACAGGCTCACCCAATTAACAATATGTGGACAGGAGAAATTACTGTCCGCCACAAACAAATATGCTCTACTAGAACTCATAGCTGAGACTGTTCAGAATGTCAGTCTATAAACCCCCACATATCAAATGAAATTCAAAAAAAGGGTGGAAGAGGAAAATATGGATAGGGTGAACTATCCGAATCTGAAGATGGATAAAACAAGGGTATAATAGGATGGAACCTATAGGGATCAAGGAAACACAGGAGTCATCCAGAATTATGATAAAAACTTCTTTAATAGAGAAAAACATAATGAAAATAGTGGACCACAGACACACGGCAATGTAAAAGGCAGACTGTTTATTAAGAATTGGTAAGCACTTTCTCGACCACGTGGGTTGCTTCATCAGACCATTATAAAATAAATAGGACAGCATCTTAACTTATAATTCATTAAACACAACAGTTAAGTTAACCTGTGCAATGAATAAAAAATTAAAAATTTAAAGCGAGAGTGTAGACATTACTCACACTCTGATGTTCTAACCTACATCCAGAAACTCCACATTGCATACAGACAAAAGGTATGCATCATTCCGTTGAGCCAAACCTTAAAGGTGTATGCATCCTAATACACATCACCATACCAAGCAAAACTCTGTTCATAATTCTATTCATTTCATAAGTCCTCTAGACTTCAGTACTAGTTTAATGGGCACTATCCCATTCAAACCAAAGCCCCTATCAGCCCTACGTCTTAGGATCTATGCTACGGTCACTTGTTGTGCTAACAGCTACACCAATATAGTGTTAGTCCAGTGGGAGATGGATGTTGTGTTTAAGACTGACCTATAACAAGAGGGTGTTAGGTTTTATCGACAGTTTGTTGATGATGTCTTCTTGTTATGGGAGGGTAGTGTAGAGAGGTTAGATGAATTTGTCCATTTCATACAGGGGAGCACACAATTTCTGAAATTTTCATTTAAATATTCATACACGGCAATTGAGTTCCTTGATGTGTTGGTTAGGAGGCACTTTGATTTATCCTTTACCACAGAGCTGTATAGAAAAGAGTGCTATTGGAATACCTTACTCCATAGAAGGAGTATGTACCTGAAACGTGTTTTAAGAATATCATCAAAGGCCAAGGGATGAGAGTTTCAAGGCTGAATGTGTTGGATGATGGGTATAAGGAAGACTTGGATAATTTACAGGCTTCACTTATGGAGAGGGGTTGCCCTTTGGAGGAGATTGATGGGGTGTTATGACATGTGAATGGGTTGAGAAATACTAGAGTTAAACCTTATTTTGCCCCCAGTGTTGAGGCATCTGTAGTTGGGAAAAGAGAGGGTGGGACAACTAGTGTGAATTTTCCTATCTTCTACATTAGCAATGTAGAGAGAGTACCTGAGATCTTTAGGACATATTTGGCCCCTCATGATGATGGATGAGAAGATTAGGAGGGAGGTTGGAGACACCTCATGATTTTGTTTTAAGAATTGTAAAACACTGAAAAGGATGTTATGTTACCTTTAGAGTATGAGATTAGATCATAGTGGGGAAGTGGGGATGTTCCCATGTAATAGCTGCAGTCATTGTGGCTATATTAGTACTACAAGGACCTTTGTGCATCCAGATACACAGAGGGAATATTTGTTTAATGTTAGAGCAAATTGTGATACTAAAAATCTAGTGTATTTAGCACAGTGTCAGTGCTGCCCCTCTTTTTATGTGGGAAAGATTAACAGAAGGTTACAGGAGCACATTAGGGAGCATGTCTATTATATACGAATGGGCAATCCTACCAGTGCATTGGCCAAGCATGTTTTAGAGAAGGGTAGTGCCTATGTATTTTCTTTCTTGGTTATTGAGGTGATCAATGAAGGTATTAGGATGGGTGATATCAAGACCAGAACTGAGAGGTGTGAAGCACGGTGGATCCTGAGACTTATGGCTGATAGAGGAGTTTGTCTGTATGGGATAGTGCCATTTAACCAGTACTGAAGTCTAGAGGACTTATAAAATGAATAGAGTGTTAATTATGAACCGAGTGTTATTTGGTTTGGTGATGTGTGTTAGGGTGCACCTTTAAGATTTGGCTCAATGGAATGATGCATTACGTATACCTTTTGTCTGTATGCAATGTGGAGTTGCTGGATGTAGGTTAGAACATCAGAGTGTAAATTATGTCTACATTCTCTCTTTAAATTTTTAAATTTTTATTCATTGCACCGGTTAACTTAACTGTTGTGTTTAACAAATTATGAGTTAAGATGTTGCTATCCTATTTATTTTATACTGGTCTGATGAAGCGACCTGTATGGTCGAGAAAGCACTTACCAATTTTTAATAAACAGACTGCTTTTTACATTGCCGTGTGTCGGTGGTCCCCTATTTTCATTACGTTTTTACTTGTTTTAATTGTTGGTGGTTGACCGTTAATCCTACTGGTAGTTTTTTACTTTTTAACGTGTTTCTACTTTAATAGAGAAATATGCGGTTTATGTGATGTCAGTAGAAACAGAACACAAGTCATACCCATAAGTACATCACTTAAACAGGGTTGGTCCTTTTTTACATATCAGAAAGATAAACTCAATAGTTATGTACATCTAGCTCACAAACAATTTGTCGTTGACCCTTTAAATTTAAGAATCATAAAGTAAACTGGAGTAGCCTCATTGCAATACTGCTTCTTTGATTTATCACTCCATTTATAACTTCAGCTCTATAAAATATCTTCTTTTAAATGGGGATGCTTAATTCTAAAATTTGTTCCTACATTTAATAACATTTTTCTTTCTATTATCACACTACAAGTGCAAGGCTTACAAACGCAGCATGCCTGTCCAGTAGCTTTAAGATAAATGTATTGCAGCTAATATAGCTTAGATTAATGCAACTACTACTTTCATAGAAACTTCTATTAACATTATTACTATTATAAATATACCAATACATTAAAATTAATACAGGCATTATTATTATTGCAATCATTATTTCCTAGTGTTATAATATAACATTTACAAATCTAAGTGTGTCTAACAAAAGATCCAAACGTGTCTTTTGATAAAAGAATGCACCTTCTTAAATCTGTGTCTAACAAAAGATCCAAACATATCTTTTGATAAAAGAATGCACCTTCATGAGGGAGCTAAATACCAAGTTAATCTCTTTTTTAAGTAAACTTCTTGAGGGTAGCCTGATATTAATATGACTTCATATGACATAGTAATTGCATACCCTACACACCAAACTGCATGTAACTGGATCTAGGGCACTATCTTATCTTTTTACAATAATAGTGTGAATTATCTGTTAAAGGTGCTAAAGGGCACCAATGCCCTTCCATTCTATAAACTCCACTGCAGACACTTTAGAACATCTTACCAGGGTCTTAGAGGAGGACTCACCAGGAAGATAACATCAGTAACCCCAAAACACTTAATAGTTTGAGTTGGATTAAAAATGAGCCACTACAACTCGCAAATAATTTCAGTGTTATACAATATGCTTCATTTCCCTTATGAGTATGTGAAAAACATTCCTCATATTTCAACAAAGAATCTTATCAACCTGACAATATCCAAACTCAGCCATAGGTGTTTTGACATTTTAAATAGGTGCCATATTAAAGCATTTAATTACAATAAATCCACTATGATTAGAAGCATTCACTATAACTTAAAGCACACCCCCTCCCAAACATTTTTGCACTACCCCATATTTCAAATTTCCTCTCACAAACATTCTTGTGAAGTGTTGAGGAGTTACTGGGGTGTTACTGCAGAGATTCTGTTGTAATTGCATTTGTATTTTTGCTTTACTAAGTGGCAAGTATCTATGTAGCATTACTAAGACTAAAAACTCTGCTAGACTGTTAGAGTGTTGAGCCACTGAGCCTGAGTGTTAAACTAAGACAGCCGAGTCCCATGCCAGCTGCTTTTGCTACTCATCTTGTGCTTTTTTGCTTCAAAACAGCCCAAACGATGAAGTATACTGATTCTGGGAGCAACTCTTATCGTATTGCAATACTGGAAGCTGCAGAACAAAGTTAAAGCAATTCAGCCACAAGTTGGTGCACAGTGCATTTGGTGAAGCAAAGGAGATTGTGATCAGAATGTGAGAGGCAAGATGCCAGGGTCTTTTTTCCATTGTACAATGTGATAAGTTGTAGAACAGAGATAACTTTATAGAAGCTAACTAGACACCCCTGCACCCTGATATACTGGCACAGAACCAGCACCAGCAGCAGCAGGAGCATCAAGTCCATAGTGAAGATACTGTAAAGATAGTGTGAAGATAGTGTAAAGATAGTGTGAAGGATGTGTGACAAGAGCTCCTTTGGTGAATATCCTGCATTTCTGTGGGCTGCTTACTGTCTAGGCCTCTGAACCAACAAAGTGCATTTCTCTGGCAAATTTAAGCTTAAGCATTGTGGTGTGTTTCAGTCTGCCTGCATAGTAAAGGATAAAAGCAACATCAAATAAATTGGATAATATCCTTTGCTGTTACATATTTAACACTTTATTTGTTCTTTATTGTTATTTTATTTCCATATTGTATTCATATTAGAAGATACATACCATGGCAAAACTTTTACTTATGGTGTTAATGCAGTCATATTACTAGGCAGATTGCTATACACAAAACTCTGTATTGTTATTTTCGCAACAGAGTTCTTTAGAGCATTTTTACATTCTATTGTTTGGTCAGTTAATTCAAAATGCCTGTGCAATAACTGTCCATATTATGGTACAATATTTTGTATTCATCACGTATAAGTGAGTTTAAATCACAGGCATACTCTTTAAAAGTAAATGTGTTATTCTTTTAGATCTATGGCCACTACTGGTCAGTGATGTTTGAGATAAAAAGTTAATGACAAGCTGAACAGTTGTGTGTTATCCATCTCCTGATACTGGAATTAAGTAGTTTTACTGTCAGTGAAGTTGCAGTTACCAAGTCATCATTTCACGAAGAGCCACAGAACACCACTTCAAGGTAGTGTGAAGACAAAAGGAAGATACTGATAATGTTCAATGGACATTCACGCCAAACAAAAAACACAGCGGGTCCTTCTGAGTCTTAACCAGCAAACTTGTATTGTAAACTTACTGATAATGTTCAAAGGACATTCACGCCAAACAAAAAACACCGTGGGTCCTTCTGAGTCTTAACCAGCAAACTTGTATTGTAAACTAACCTGTAATTCCAAGTTCTCGTAGTAATATTTTTTACTGTTTAGTTAAGTTTGGTGACATTTTGTTTCACCTTCTGCAACATTCGAATGCTGTAATAGAGATCTATCATTACAGATTTTCACAAATATGTGGTGGCTGGGTGGGAAATCTCTTGTTCATTGGTTCATAGGTAGGTACTAGGCTATCGGTCCTAGGGCCTATGCAAGCCTAGCCAAAAAGGTACCCTGGCTTTCGCCACCTAAGAAAATAATTTTCCTGTGCCCCTGTTGAGCAGAGCCACAGAGGTGATCCCCGGGGCGAATTTCCTAATTCCCATCCAATGATCAAAATTTTTCTTGAAGAGTGCTAATGAGGAGCTTTGTTTGATATAGATAGGTAGTTTGTTCCAGAGTATGGGAAGTCTCTGGGACAGGAGTCTATCCCTCCAGCATGTTCTGTTTATTGTGGTGACAAGGTTTAGGTCCCTAGAGCGTGTAGCTCGGAGGGATTGGTATTTCTTTAAGTGGAGCATGTCCAGCAGCTCTGGGTTTGACATAGCTTTGTTTGTTAGGCAGAGATTGCCTCTGAGTAGGGGATATGCGACTGAGTAAAGATTGAGTTTTTTGAGACGATCTGCGTAGGGCATCTGTTTGAGGCCAGTAATCCTCTTTGTGAGGTATTTCGGTGGCCTTTCCAGTTGTTGTAGATGTCTTGTGAGGTACATACCAAAAGGGGCACTGTACTCTATAATTTGTCTGAGTGATGGGTAGAGGGTAACAATGACCTCTTTTTTTCCTGAATGAGAAACCTTTTGTGATTAGGTGTGCCATGTAGAAGGATTTCCTGACTACTGTGGCGATGTGATTAACAAAGGAGAGACTACTGTCCAGCTGTGTTCCAAGGTCTCTTATTACATGTTCAGTGTTAAGTACACTGCCACCTATGTGGTAGCTCATGGGAACAGAGTTTTTACCAAAGGGGATGACAATGCACATTTTGGCATTGAGCTTGAGGCCATGGCTTTGACACCAGGCATCTGTCTCAGTGAGGCCCTTTTGTAGAATGTCCACCCTTTTGTAGGATGTCCACATCATTGGGAGTTTCAATTATGGCTCCTAGTTTGCAGTCATCTGTGAACTTCATTAGCCAAAGACCTTCTGTGTTAGCCTGTACTTCAAAAAAGTAGATACTAAACAGGAGAGGACCCAGGACTGAACCCTGTAGTACTCCACTTGTCACTGATCTGAAGTCGGATTTAAAGCCTGATACTTTCACAGTGTGGGTTCTGTCAGTAAGCCAGTTGGCAACCCATCTTGTGACATAGGGATTTATACCTAATTTAATGAGTTTATCTATAATTCCAGAGTGGAGGATGGTGTCCAAAACCTTGGCGAGATCTAGATAGGCTGTGTGAACCACCTTACCCTCGTCTACGGCTTTGGTGACTGCTTCACAGAAGTCTATCAAGTTTAGGAGACATGATCTACCTTTTACAAACCTGGACTGGGTGCGGTCCAGAGTTTGGAGATTACCAATGTCTTTGTTTATAAGTTTGATGATGATACATTCCATGGCCTTGCAGACCAGGCTCGCTAATGGGGAGGTAGTTCCTAGTGTCCATGGTGGCTCCCCTTTTGTGGAGTGGGATAACCGTCACTGTGCACCATTCTGTGGGCACAAAGCCTGAGGTGAGGCTATGATTGAACATGGTGCTTAGGTGGGGTGCCAGCTCATTCTGTAGTTCATGTAGAACACAGCCTGGGATGTTGTGTTCTTGGCTTTGCAGAGTGTGGTTTTTACCTGTGCAGCTGTGATTACAGGAATTTTGCATTCTTCCAGTATAGAGATTGGCCTTTTAGAGGGTGAGAGGGGGGTACATTTAGCATTGAACCTATCTGCCAGGATGTTGGCAATATCAGTTAGTTCTGTATATTTAGTGCCATTGTGCTGTAACTCAGAGCAGATCTGAGTGTTGCCATTGAGATTCTTGACATAGCTATAGAGTGCTTTTTGGTTGTCTTTAGAATCAATGGCAATTTTGTTTTCGTAACTAGCTTTGGAGGATTTTATGAGTAATCTCAGCTTCATACTGAGGCTGACCTGCAGTCGTGAGATTTTACTCTTTTTTGTAACTGTTTCTTCTGTTGTAGAGTTTTTTTATGGCAGGGGACCACCAAATTGGCTTCCTTTTTTTGGAGAATAGCATCTTGGTTCTGTTAGGGATAGGAATGTTGTGGTAAACATTATAAAGACCCAGTCACAGAAATATGTAAGGGAAAATATGAATAGGTGAATTAATGATAGGGTGGTATTCATAATCTCAGCCTATGCCCAAAGCAAGGAAGACAGCAGTTGCAGGACCTAATAGATAAAGCAGGACAACATGACTTGGTGTTGATAACGGATGACCTGAATGCACATAGCAGGTCAGACAGAACAGGGTATAAGGAATGCCTGGGTCCATATGGGTTGGCAACTGGAATAAAGAAGGAAAGGCATTCTAGACTTCTTTCTGGTAAATGGCTTGATAGTAGCCAACACATGGTTCAGAAAGAGAGACAGTCACAAGATCACATACAAGAGTGGTCAATATGCAACTCAGACAGACTTCCTCCTAGTAAAGAAAGGGCACTGTCATCCCCAGTGAAACAGTCGGCCAACAGCATAAACCACTGGTTGCCACAATCATCTGCAAGCAGTAGTCAGGGAAGGCTGTAAGATCATCAGAAACAAGGCTGAAGCCCTGGAAGTTGACTGGAGAGAAAGCACAAAAGTTCAAAGAATAACTCAGGTCTGTAGAACCTCAAGAAGAAGAGGAAATAGGTGGAGTTGAAGAAGAATGGCAGCACCTCAAAACAGCATGTGTGAGGACTACAGAACAGATATGTGGCCGAGGCAGATATGGAAATAAGATACAAAGCTGGTGGTGGAATGCAGAAGTCCAGAAAGTCATCAAAAGAAAGGAGTGCAGGAATAAGTGGGAGATAGAAAAGACTGACCAGGCTAGGAAGGAATATTGGTTGGCTAACAAAGAGGCTAAGAAAGGAGTTGTAATAGCAAAGAACATGGCATTGGAGGTACTCTTAACAACTTCTGGAAAGTGGCTCAGTAGATCACACAAAGAAACTACATAACATTATACGGCAAAAACAGAAAGATAAAGAAGATAAGCATATATAATTCATAAAGGATGCAAACAGCAACCTGCTTACCAGTCCCCAGGACATAAAAGGCAGATGGAGGGAGTGCTTCCAGAAGTTTCTAAATGAAGAAAACGCCACAGAAGCTGTACTGCAACAGACACAAACAATGATGAGAGAAGAGAAGAAGCCCATCATAGGTGAAGTAAGAACAGCACTAAGGAAAATGTAGTCAGGGAGAGCAGCAGGCTCTGATGAGATCACAGGATACTATAAAGATGTTGGGTAAGATAAGGGACAAATGGCTCCTAAGGGTACTCATAGTGGTGTGAAGAGAAAGGTATATCTCAGATGATTGGAGAATAAGCACAATAGTGTCAGTGTTCAAGAACAAAGGGGACACGCACAACTATGGTCAGTACAGAGGTATCAAACATTAGCAAAACACAAGCCTCTTAGCTTCCCTTAAGGACTCCTCTCAAACCTCTTGTAAGAACAAATCCAAAAACAAACGAAACAGAGTCCAAACTGGCTGTAATCTTTTATTATAAAATGTAAGCGCTTTCAGGTTAAAAAAACCTTCATCAGACAAACTTTACATAACCGTGACAGTCTTTAAATATTAAAACATTTCTAAAAGCAACCAATTACTTCCTATACTTGACCCGCCTTTTCTTTAAGGCTGGTTTTAAAGGTACAGAACTATTTAACCCAGGTGGGTTGTCAGCAGCCAACTGTATGATCCATCTTAACTCTGCATATTCTGTATCACTGACAATGTCCCCCCCTTTTTTCATCTGTGCAACATGCAAAACCATAAAAACAAAAGTATGAGCTGGAAAGCTAGAAACATCCTGGTACAATGCATTATGTTTATCCTTCTGTCTAATAGATGACAAGTGGTGCAGTATTCTTGTTTTTAACTTACAATTAGTTTTTCCAATATAAAAACTCGGATATGACTTGCAGCATGCCAAGTAAACCACATTCTCTGTATGGCAATCTGCATAAAACTCAAATGTGTATTTTTTGTTTGTAACAGGATGTATAAAATCATTTAAACCATTCACATTTGAACATGCTTTGCAATGCCTACAGGGAAAAGTCCCTGTCCTCATGTGTGCAGAGGAAACACTGTAGGCCTTTGTCTTATTTTTCAAACCAGGTTCTATGCATATCATGTCTTTTATATTACTATTTTGCTTGAAGGTAATTCTAGGTTTCTCATCTAGGATATCCTTCAAGTGATTGTCACTTCTTAGTATCTTCCAGTTTTGCTTGATAATATCACATATCCCATACACATTGTTACTATAACGTAGCATTACATTGGGTTTCTTGTCATACTTATTAAATGATATCAAACTTCTGTCACATTGCATGAAAGTTCTGGAGAGAGTGATTGATAAATAGATATGCAAAGTAGTTGAAAGTAAGATGGGAGATGAGCAGTTTGGATTTTCATCAGTATGCAGCACAACTCACCCAATGTTTGCACTGAGATGAAGCTAGAGCTGAGGGAAAAAGTCCAACTGGGGATTCCTAGACTTGGAGAAAGCATATGACATGGTTCTTAGAAAGCAAATCTAGGCAGTCCTGCAGTGGTTCAAAGTCCCAGAAACACTGGTAGAATTAGTGCAAGATATGTACAAGGATCCAGTGGCCAAACAGTGTTCGGTCTCACAGGTGGGTTCCCAGTGGGAGTGGATGTACATCAGGCTTCAGCTCTGAGACCATTGCTGTTCATACTGGAGACGGACTACATTAGCAAGCAGGTTGGAGGGGACAGATCAACAAAATTGCTGTATGCAGATGATGTGGCATTATAGGAAAACTCTCTGAGCAAGAACTTCAACAAGGGATAGGAGAATGGAATGCAAATCTGAAGGCACATGGGATGAAATTGATTACAGATAAGACAGTTGTAATGGCAGCAAATGGAGGAAATTAGAAGTTGATAACTGAGGCAGAAAGGAAAATAGTGGAAATGGTTAACAGTGTCAAGCATCTGGGAGGGGTGGTTGAGAAGGGAAGTCTGAATGAGGAGGTCAATGCTAAAATCAGAGGGGCGGCAGCCAAATGGCACAGGTGTAGTATATGGCAGAAGAATGCCAAAAATGCTGAAAAGTAAGGTATACAAAATAGTGGTACAATCAGTGCTACTGTATGGTGCCGAAACCTGTGCAGTGAAGGCAGAGTAGTTGAGGAAGTTAGAGGTGATAGAGATGAAGTACTTGAGAAGGATGGCAGGATGCACACTGTGGGACTGATGAAGAAAAAAGGACATAACAGCAGAAGCCAAAGTAGATCCATTGCAGAAAAGGTGAAAGTACTAATTTACGGTGATTCAGGCATATGTGCAGAAAAGCAGAAGGCAATCTGGTGAAGAAGATTTGGGACAGACAGGAAGAAGGCAAGAGAAAATGAGGGTGTCCAGCAAAGAGATGGGTTGATTGTATGAGAGATGAACTTGTGACGATAAGACATGAGTGTCAAAGAAGGTAGGAGAGTGGCAATAACTAGAGAGGCAGATGGCATAAGTTGACACAACACCCTGACCCTATGTAGAAGATGGGAAAAAGGGGGTTGGTGATGATGATGAATGTGTGAACTGTCTGTTACAACAGATAAAATAAAGTATAGTGGGATGAAAGAGTTAGGGAATGAAGCCACACAGAGTCATCCAAGGTTATGATAAAAGATAGTTTAGCAAAGATGACGTGGCCTATGTTATGACAATAGAAACAGAACAGAATAATGAGAACAATGAGAGAAGGGGAAAGCTTCTCACTTATGGGAAGTTGGTAGCCGAGGAACAAAGGATGTTTGCAGAATGAAGAATTAGATGTGGATAAGAAGAGAATGCTTGACAAGTCCTCAGAACCCCAAAAATAAACCTGGAACAAGTTGGAAGAAACAGACAACAGAAAATTGACATAATGTTTGGATGGTAAAAGAAATAAGAAAGCCATGTAAAAATCAATGATTTGGAATTCAGAGAAAGTGATTCACCCAGGTGTCTATTATAAGACCTTCTGTTCAATGGATCTGACAACCTTCTGAATAATAACATAAATTGCTAACTGGGGGTCAGCCCAGGATGTAACTAAGAAAATATGTTATGGGCAAACTTCCCTTTGGGCTCAGTAATTGAAAATGGAAGGAATGAAAGTGAAGATAGAAGAAGATGATGAAGAGAAAGAAGTAGAAGAATGCATAGTTTTATGACAAAGCAATCAGAGTTAAAGGAAGGTCTGGATGGATGCCAAGAAATATTGTCAGTTGGAAAGACTATGGTATTTTATAAGATATGGTTTTGCCTTGAAGAACAGCAGAGAAAGCAATGTAATAATTATGGAACAAGCAGTGATTAGACAGTGTATCCTAGAGGAAGTGAAACCGGAGGTAGTGAAGTTATGAGAAAAGATAAAAGGGATGGAAGTGAATTTTAAAAAGGCTAATACAAAAGTGACATAAGGAGCTAGAAGATGATGGGATGTTTCCATAAAGAGAGACAATGCAAGTAGATGATGGAGGTAAGAGAAGCATGAAATGAATGGTGGTGCTGGGAAAACATTACCATGATAAGTAAAGTTAGGAAAAGATCAGAAAAGGACAATATATAGAGTAAGGTGAGGACATCATGAAAGAACGGGAATCAAGAAGAGAATTGCCAAGTGACATCACCATGATGAGAGAATGATTAAGCACAATTTAGAAATGGGTATGAATTATACAGGAAGACAGAGGAGAGATTATAGTTCTCAAATGTGGACATTATGCAGGAAAGACTTCAATATGCCAAAGGAGGGAAAATAAATCCAATGAAATGTAATAATGGATTAGAGAGTTGGTAAGATAATAAGAGTCTGTAAGCTGCAGCTTAAAACTGCATTCAAAGAAATGGAGGTAAAAGTTGGAAGTCAAACAAATCAGTTGCAGCAAAGTGAAATTATCAAGAACATGAGTAAGTATTTAATTAGGAAAGCAAAGGTGAAGTTGATAACAGCAGAAGATTAGAATATCCTAAGAAGAATAAGGGGGACAAGGAAAAGACATAAATCATTTTGAAGGAAATGTCAAAATGGAGGTGCAAATGCACACACTGTGGACTTAAAAATGCAACTTTAGAGAAATTATATAAGAAGGATAGAATGGACATTTTATTTTTGATAATCATATAATTTTAATGTTAGTAGACATTATAGTGAGCCTAGATTTTAAAAAGATTAAGAACAATTCTGAAAAACAAACATTGACATAGACCATTACTTTCACTAATAAAATGCATCAAATTATATAATACTTCCCATGAAATTATTTAAATCATGTGTTTGGTAGATCAACAGTCAAATTAGAGAGATCATACACTTATGAAACCAATACCAATGAAAGGGAATATGTCTAATGGAGTAGCACCTTGCATGAGAAAATCTTATCCTTGTTTAGTATTCCAATGTTAAAGAATGATACACTAATAGTATCCCTACCTTAAAATGCAATTTGAGGTAACATTTGGAAAATAGATTGCTATGAAAGATATAACATGGGTAGAAAGAGTGAAGGTTTAATCACAGATAGTCCTCCACTGCTCTAGTCCACTGCATGAGAAAGGGGAGTAAAAGTTAGACAATCTTTATATTTTCAGAGAACTTAGGCAGATGATAGATATAATCTCCTTTAAGGTTGGTGGTGATGAAAAATCAATGTTCCTAAGCCATAATTATTAAATCAGTCTTGGAAATGTAATAGAATCCACATCCTTTTTTGAAGTACAGCTGGTTTGGTGAGAATTTGGGGAAGACTTCTGAACTTTTTTTTTTTACAATGGCTTCAGAGTACTAGTTTATAAGAAATGTGGATGAATGATACAAATCAAATCATCCTGAAGAATTATGAGATACTTTATCCACTAGCAACAATTAAATGTAAATATTGAAGAAATTGTGGTAGTTTAAATACATTAATAAAATTTCAGAAGGATTTGAACACAGTGCTAGTAAAGCCAATGGAAACTGTTGAAGCAATTGATCTAAAGATTGAGGATAGTAAAATAATAATCATCGGTTTATAGAGAGATAGGACAATACGTAAAATTGATTACATAGTTTCAAAGAATATGAAAAAAAGAGATAATGAGGCATATTTCCTTTAGCATGCAAAGAATTGGAAAAAGACAACCTGAATCGGAAAGACTAGATCTATTTAAGAAGATTGCTGATGACAAGAGAAGTCTTCTAGAAGCTTTGTGATATTGAAAAATTCCAGGTAAAATGAGCATAATAAAAGACAAACTTGGGAGGGACCTTGCAGATGTCGGAAGATATTAAGAAGAAGTCTCAGGAATATACAGAACTATATAAGAAGGACCCTAGCATTCTTGATGGCCTATTTTCTGATCTAGAGCCAAACATCCTGGAGAATGAAGTTAAGCTGGCCTCAAAAAGCCATGATGATAATAGCAAAACTGCAGGAAGTAATGGAATTCCAGATGAACTACTTAAATCCTGCAAAGTGATCTTGTTGCAGTGTTGCTTAAAATCTACAAGCAAGTATGGAAAACAAGGCAGTAGCTATTAGATTGGAAAAGGTCAATTTATATTCCAGTCCCAAAAAACATAGTGCTAAATAGTGCTTACATCATCAAATGATTGTATGTGTTTCACACTCTAGTAAGGTTGTACGTGTTTCACACTCTAGTAAGGTTGTACGTGTTTCACACTCTAGTAAGGTTGTACGTGTTTCACACTCTAGTAAGGTTGTATGTGTTTCACACTCTAGTAAGGTTGTACGTGTTTCACACTCTAGTAAGGTTGTACGTGTTTCACACTCTAGTAAGGTTGTACGTGTTTCACACTCTAGTAAGGGAATGTCCAAGATACTGCAAGCTAGACTCCAGCAATACATGGACTGAAAACTACCAATTGTACAAGCTGGCTTTAGAAAGGAAAAGAGATCAAATGCTGACATTGCTGGATAATGGAGAAATTAAAGGGACTTCCAGAAAAAAAAAATATTTGCTTCTGTTTCACACACTACTGTAAAGCCTTTGACTGCATGGACAATAACAAGCTGTCATATATTCTTAGAGAAATGGAGATATTAGGTCACCTTATCTACCTTATGAGGGCTCTGTATGTGAAACAAGAAACATTTAGAACTGTATATGGAATAACTGACTGGCTCATGTCTATGAAAGGAATGTGACTAGGGTGCATATTACCACCCTAATCATTTAATTTACGTACTGACTATTTCATTTAAAATGCTGGACTACATAAATTGGATATCAGAATCAAAACTGCCGGGAGAAATATTAGCAGCCTCAGACATGCAGATGGTACTACTCTGACAGCTGAAATTAAGCAAGAAATGAAAAGCCTGCTGATAAAAGTGAAAGAAGAAAGTACAGAAGTTTTCTTGTTGCTTAACATCAGAAAACTAAAATTGTGTCATCTAGTCTTGTCAATTATTTGTGAATACATCAGCGGTAAATACAGGCAGTGACAGATTTTATTTTTCT